>NC_134574.1:107704468-107929468 GCF_050947875.1 Dermacentor variabilis
CTCAATATTTCTTAATATATATTCAACAATATATCAACACAATTTAGCGAGCGACTTTATTGTTGTAAACTGCTCCACAACGGCTCGATAGTACTCAATACTATTCAACAATATATGAACAGAATTTAGTCGACGACTTTATTGTTGGAAACTACACAACAATGGCTCAATCACACTCTATACTATTCAACAATATATCAACAGAATTTAGTCAACAACTTTTTTGTTCTGAACTACCCAACAACTTTATTGTTGAATTAGTGCTCTGTGGTTTCTATAAATATTGAGGTATTGTTGAAAGCATATTCAGACAATTCATACATAATATCCCAACAACATTTCAACAGTCATTTTCCTATGGATGGCGTCCCACAGGGCAGAGTATTGAGCCCTATTCTCTTTACCTTTACTATGGTTGGCCTTGCTGAAATATTATCCATGACAATTCACCAGTGTACGTTGATGATATTTATCTTTCGCCTTCTGTGGTGATTCATCTTCAAGTGTGCGGAAGAATTCACCTGGCAGCCACCCTAACTTGTTCGTATCTCCACAAACAAGGCCTTAGTGTGTCCACAGAAATATGCCCATTATTCACGTTTACATGCTAACTCATGGCGCTGTACCCTGTTTCTCTCAGTGGCCAGGGTATCAAAAATCGGAAGTTTCACCGCTTTTTAGGTGCAATTAGGGACATGGACCTTTCATGGCGCCCCCATTGCATCTACCTGAAACGGAGACTAATTTCGACTGTACATATAATGATGTTCCTGCGCGGAAAAATCAGAGGCACGTCGGTATGTTCCATGCTGCAGCTTTACAGAGCACTGTTTCTGGGCTCTTTATTGTACAGCTTGCCGGGTTTTGCGAACAAATGTAAAACAAACATTCGTACCCTCAAAACTTTGCAAGGCCAGGCTCTACTGACATGTCTTGGACTACCACGATGTGCCTCGACTCGCGCAACACTCATGCTTACTATAAACTACTTCGTTCCAACATATAGAATGACTAACAACCTTAAAGCAAACAGTGTTTCGCCAGTACAAAGACATCAAGTCGCATTTTTCAAACTTGTAGCGACACATCAAGGCAACTTGCCGTCCGGCTTTACCCAACAGCAAGACCACAGTTACCCCTCTGGTGCCTACGACAGCCACAAGTACGCTTCAGGATTCCGGGAATTATGAAGAAGACCCATCAATCAACAGTGGCTCTGCATCTGTTTACACTGTCATTACTGAACGAGACATATGAAAAAAAACACAGATTTGCACTGATAAGTCACTAGCAGTGTCCCACATAATGACCTCTACGGCAGAAGAACTTACCGCACTACATGCCGCTGTTAATTACATTGCACATGCCAAACCTTGAAAGTGGGTCGTTTTCTGTGACTCCAAGGCAGCCCTTCAGATTCTGCAGTCAGCCTTACGGTGCAAGACCCGTGAACAACTGCTGTTTTAGACCAGAGAGGTTCTCCATCAAGCCATCATAAACGGATATGACATCGTCTTCCGATTGGTTCCGGGGCAATGTGCCATCGTCGAAAATGACCTTGCTGATGATGCCGTCCGGTCAGTCCATAAAGAAACCATGACACTTCCTATACCCTTATCAAGGACAGACACTGCGAAGGGTCGTTTACTTGCTCAAACGAAGACTCAAACTTTGTGGAACACCCCGATTATTTCCAACTGCCATCTCGACTGGCTGGATCCTACATTGAGGCTGTAGATTCCGTCGAACGTCTTCCGCTTTGATGCAACTTTACTGTGCCACCTCTGGTTTACGAAAACCTACTCATTCCTTATTGGAATGACCGACACAGATTTGTTACTCGTGCAAATGTGAAGAGACGATCATGCACGTGTTGTGTTTTTGTAATCTCTATGAGGTCGAAGGCGACGTTCTTCAGGGGGTGTTAAACCAATTAGATAGCAGACCATGTTCAGAGGTCGAGATAATTGGACCTTGGCACCACACTTCACCGGCTCACAAGGCAATGCGGGCACTGCTACGTTTCATGAGATCGACTGGCCTCAGTGATTGATTATAGGCGCGAGGTTATGGACATCGCACGTATTCACACTGATAGTACCTTCTTCCCTCCTGCTTTCCTTTCTTCCCTTAAACGCCTTTGCCTGTTTAGGGTAGCAAACTGGACGTGCGTCTGGTTGACCTTCCTTCCTACCTTTCCTTCCTTCTTTTCTTCCTCCTCTACCTCCTCCTGTTGTTGATGTGTGACTTCATGTCACAAATACAGTGTGCTGTATTTTTACAAAACGGAAAATTTTGTAAGGATATCTCCTGGTGTTCTATCAGGTTATATGTCTTTATGACCACTAGGAACTCAGTATCGTGCAAAATATGACAGATAGTTAATAAAGATATCTGAAATAACTGCTTCATTAGCAGTAATAGAGGAAACATTTGAATTTTGGTATGGAGGACCAAATTCATATCATGAACTCAAAAAAACTTCTTTTTTTCTAAACAAAATTGTCTTGGGTGCTAAAGCAGGCAGTACTTTGGCACTGTGGGATGGCCAATATTGCAGTACCGAAAGAAATATGAAACGGTGCACCAGTCACTTCGATCTCTCTATCCTCTCCCTTGCTAGTGCAGACCAACACTAGCACAAGCTTTCTCTGGCCCGGCCATCATAGTTGCCTTCTAGTTTTTTGCATTGTGACGCCAGGAATCGACGCGCAGCGTGCTCTATTGTTTCCAATCTTGTGGCACTACAGCAGATCGGATGATCACGTTTTCCGATAACAGCAAATAAAGAAAGGCTTTATTGATCAGAATGAAGAGAACCCGTGATTGTCAAAGCATTGTCACCTGCTCCGCAAAGCAAGCATGCAGCGTTTTCTGATAGCGTGGGGAGATCAGCGTCACTGACATGTTATACAATTTTCCTTTTGGTTCAGAGCTGGTGACAGCCAAAATACTGAAGCCGTAGAATACCTACGACGCTTTTTGTGAAGTTCTTGGTCAACATATGATTGTTGGGCTTCAATTTTCCAAATGCAATACCCCCTCTAAAATCGCTAATTAAAGATTTATTTTCATTGGCTGCCAAGCCTCACAGTCTGACAGCAGATGTGCAAATGCGCCTATCACAAGTTATCAGTGCAGAGCTCAAGCTGTGCTATTTGGTGCGGAAAATAAAACAGCCTACGTAACTGGTACATTAGCGATCTCTGGGAATGAAAGCAAAAAGTGGAGGGTCCAAGGCGACTTGGCCTGATGCTCAAACAGCACCCCACATTTCCCGGAAATTTTCGATATCCTCGCCCTTCTGACTACACCGGAGGGGTGGAGGGGGGCTACAACGACAGAGGACCTATGGGCCCCGGGTGCCAGATGACCTAGCTACGCCACTGCCAAGTTGTTAATCTTAAGTGTTTTCATGCTTCGCTGGCTGCAGTTCGGACGTATAGGTGCAATACAATACATGTAAACGACGTAAATTTCGAGAACGGTTCATTTGAAAACTTGATACCGCAAAGGCAAGATTATCGCGGTAGTCCTTCGGGCAGTGCACCCAGGGAATGGCACAGCTACCAAGCGCATTTGGCGCCCCCTCAGATCCTCAACGAAGCTGCACATCAGAAGCGTTACGCAATCGGAAAGTGCAAGCAAATGCGCGAATAGAAACAAGCTCGTTCACGTCAGTTTCTAGCGTGATAACGTGCAAGAAACATCAAAACAATGCCATCTATAGTACCTCTGCGTCGTAGAAGTGCGTGCTCGATCAAGTCGAAATTTAGCATTCAGATCGAAGCGGTTTTCACGAGCACACTCATTTTGGACGAGCGATGCTGCTGTGTCAAATGACCGTCACTGGCTGACTGTTTCGCGTATAATAAAAAGCAACCACTGTATCTGGGAAGCTAAGCGTGTATAACATTGTGCACAAATACAGCCGTCTACGCAGCCACATTTCATTCAGCGAAGCGCCGCGGTGATCGAGTGCGTCGTGCCGGCAGCTTTCACTGAAACAGCGGCGTGGCCACCGCGCCATGTCGCCGCTTCTCGCTTGCACAATGCGAAGGAAGATGTGGTCTGTTTGAAATCGCTACGAATGCAAACTGAATCATAAAAGCAGTTGTCAGTTCAAGTTCGCCGGTGGCGTGCGCGTATGAATTCGTTGACTGCGCTACATATAGATCCTTCGCTGAATGTAAAAAGCCTGATCGTAATTTGTTCATTCCAACTCTCGAGGAAAGGTTCCATTCTTTCGGAGCATGAGAAAGTTTAATTATACACGGAGGCGTTGTGGAAATTGCGCTATCGATAAACGGGTGATATCTTGTGCGGCAGTCGATCGGGAGTTTCGTTGGCATTCCATGGAAGTTCGCCGAAGCCCGCACGCTGCTAGGACTCGCGTTCGGCAGTCACATCCTTGTCGGCCTATTATGACTACATTAAGTGGTCTGCCTGCTAGTTTGTTTGTGAAATGTATTTAAGAAGCCCAGAAGTGCTCAGCATATACGAGGCGTATATATGATTCCGCAATCGTATTGCTGTTGGAAGGGGTCTTGATGCAAAATGGTCAAAAATCGTATTTCTATTGGAGAGTCGCCTATAAGCTTTACGGAGCTTCAGGAATCTTATTGGTGTGGGAAGCGCGCGCACAGAAAGCCTTGAGCCAAATCCAATAAGCATATTGCTGTTACAGGCTCGCCAACAGCAGGTTTGAGGGGCCTTGAGGAATCCTAATGGTGTGGGAAGCGTTCCCACATGCTGTCCTGAGGGACCATCAGGAATCTTGTCGGTGCTGGAAAGGCGCCAACAAAAAATCCTGAAAGACCTTCAAGAACTCTGTGGGTCCAAGAAGATCGCTCTGTCGGATTTTTTCACTGGGAATCATTGATGATGATGATGATGATGGCCTCATGTTACGGCTCATACCCACACTGGGGGATTGGCCAAGAATTGGTTGCTGAAACGTTCACCTGTTCTTTTGAAGTGCCACTTATTCGATGTGAAAAAAAAATTTTACGAAAGAGAGATAAGAAAACATACAAAAACAAACAAAATACAAGAAAAAGTTAAAAAGTTATTCGTTTTGTTGACTGGATGTAACTGCAAACGGCATCAAAAACGTCCCTGTGGCTGCGCCCTATAACTGACGCACCGAAAGATAGTATAATTTCTGGTGATAACATTAACCCTAATTTTGCGAACGGAAGTTCTAGATGTCTTTTTCTTAACAATTTGTATCGTCGACATACCAAAAAATAATGATCTAGTGATTCTGTTTCTTGGCAGTATGGACACAGAGGTGATAGCGTCAGACCAGTCCTTTGTAAATATAGGTTTAATGGAGGGACACGGCAGCGTAATCTCCTGATTGCTACTTCTGATTGTCTTGATGGACACCACTGGATTTTCCACGGAAATTTGAGGTGCTGATATTCTGTCCATGTTGTTATTGATTCACTGATATCTCTATGAAATGAATATTTTCTATATCTAATTGCTGTTATGTGAGCCACCAAAGGAAGAACGGGCATTATAGGTCCACTCAGGGATGCTCGCGCTAATGCGTCTGCCATTTCATTTGAATGTAAGCCACAATGTCCAGGTACCCATAATAGTTTTAGAGAATTCAACTGTGGAGGAACTAATGTTAGAAACGTCTTTAGCGGTGGCGAATTGGGTGAAGCCGTAAGCGAAGTACAGACCGAAAGGGAATCTGTCATAATAACCGCACTTATTGAGTTCGACGGGAGTTTCCGAAGCGCTAAAAGAATTGCTAAAAGCTCGGCTTCAAAGACAGGTGTGAAGTCTGGCAGTCTCAAGGAGAATGACCAGCCAAGCGGAAGCGAGAAGATGCCTACGCCCGCGTTTTCATTGTTCACTGAAGCGTCTGTAGCTATTATGTTATTTGTTTGCACGTGTGCTAGGTAATCTTGCAACAGGTTATTTAAAAAAGTGGCAGATTGAAACTTGGAGCTTGGGGGGAAAATGTCATCAAAATCTATCTTAATATTCTGATGTGATTCGGTTGACGGAATTACCTCTCGAATGTTCACATTCAGGCTATCTAATTGTTTTTGAACAAATATGATCTGTGGAGTGTGAAATCGAGGCCAGTGAGCAAGGAACAAGGAATTTGGATCATTAATGAATGCGTATTCAGATCGTCTAAGCTGCAAGCTGTAAGATTTCTGAAATGTTTGAACTGTTAAGATGCGAAATCTGCAGGGCAATGTTGGAAGGCGTGCTTCTTGGTAGATAACATTAATAGCCACAAACCTGGGGAGTCCCAGACACAGGCGTAGGGCCTCACGCTCCAAAAGAACCAGAGGCTTTATTTTATAAGCAGGGCCGCCTGAGAACAAGACACACCCAAATTCCAATATGGGGCGCATATACATATTATAAATCATCAACAGTGAATCCCTACGTAGTCCATATTTTCGGTTACTCATTCTGCGCAGAATACCTAAAGCACGTTGTGCCTTACCCGCTACACTCTCTATGTGTGGACTCCAGTTGAGTTTGCCATTATATGTGATTCCCAAATATTTTAGAGACTCAACCTGTGGGATGGGTTCTTGCTTATAAGTTAGAGAAATTGAAACCGGGTCCATGACCGAGAACACTAAAAGGGCGCTTTTGCTTACATTTAATGACATACAAATTGTCTGAAGCCATACCTCTAGCATGCTCATGTATCTTTGTAATTTTTGGTATAATGTGTTAATGTCAGTGTCGACAGAAAAGAATGCAATGTCATCTGCATACACGTAAACGTGTACGTCCTGACAAGTTGGGATAGAGCTCATTAATATATTAAATAATATTGGGGATAGGACAGATCCTTGGGGAACTCCGCGAGTTTGTCTGAATTTAGACGAAGAACATCCGTCCTTGAAGCAATAAAATTCTCTTGATCGCAAAAATTCTGCCACCCACGCGGTTATATAATTGGGGAAATTACGACGCTTCAGAATATCCAGTAGAATTGGATGTTCGACGCTGTCATAAGCTTTAGCTATATCTAATTTCATCAAAGCAGAATATTCTCGCCTTTTCCGGGCAAGTTGGATGCGGCTCTCTAAATCAGCATGGGCACACCATATTGAGCAATTAGCTCTAAAGCCTATTTGATTTGGACTTAATATTAAATTATCTGTCATCCAGACAGTAATTCGGCAGTGTAATACCCTCTCTATGAGTTTGACCATATTAGAAGTAAGAGCAATAGGTCTGATATTTTCTATGTTATAAACTAGTCCGTGTTTTTTAGGTATCGGGATTACTTTAATGAAGTTTCTTCTTCTTCTTCTTCCACTACTTCTTCTTCAGGTAGCAGCTGCTGAGATGACCATGAACATTGGGATACACATACGTATTAAAAAGACGTGAAACACTGTTTGTAAGTGGTAGTAGGAGCAAATATATTAATTATATTCAAAGATAATGTGCGCTAACTTGAACGCTTTATGGGTTACAGCACAGGCACTTCACTGAAGAACTTGCCAAATGAATAGAAGCCTAATAAAGAGAACTGTTCCACCTGAGTCCCTTTCATGTTAGAAAACGGCAGCTGTTTCAGAAGTTAACGCCAGGAAAAAGGTAAGCTGCAGGCACAATATTCTTTTTCCAATATGTGACCTTTAAAAACAATACTTGACGTGTCTTAAGTTTGCGGTTGCTTCAGTAGACTGCCAAGCAGCGATACCTTGTTTTCGAAATGCGGTCACAACCAGGCCGATGGCCACGTGGTCTTTGCGCATTCAAGGACTGGACGTTTTCAACACAAGTGAGCATCGCCGACACTTAAAGGGCGACTCCGGTGAAATTTCGATGTACGCTCACCTCAATAAAATGTTGAATAACATAATTTACATAAAATAAATTTTGCGCCTAATTCATGCGCGGCTCAGTAGTTCGAATTTGCGCGGTCAATGTTGTCGCGCATCACTAGTTCTAGCAGGACACGCGATGTATAATGTATGTGTACATACCTAGTGAAATGTTTCATACGTGACTCTATAATTTCAAGCGTTTGCTCAACTATTGTTGAGGAAATCACACGGAGGTACATACAGAACGCATATACCTGCAGATCGATTTCTCAAAATTGATGCGAGAACAATAAGCAGGATATGTCGACCTACAAGAATGCACATTAAACCGTTTCTATATATGCATACATGAGTCGCCATGCACGGGCACTCTCTGTTCGAGATGTCTCAACCACCGTGCCGGGGAACACCGCGAAAGCGACCAGCATTCAATACCCGGGAAATAATAATTTATTTGCGAATAGGTATACTTTGTAACTGAGTAATCATTATTCGGTGCTGCTCTTGGTTTGGCTGATGATTATGAAGTCCTCCAGCATCACAATGCTCGCAGGTGTGTTCGTCCTATTCGTCCAACGTGACCGCCGTAGGGAACGGTTTTTATAAGAGGGCGAAGATAAATGTGGTCGCCATGCTTATGGAGAACGCTGGGTGGGACGAGTGAACTGGTCGGCTAACTGGCCCGTCCATCCGGCCCATTTTCTTCCCCTTCAACCATGCGATCCTAGCCAGGAAATAATTATAAACGTTTCCTAAGAGAGAGAGAGAGAGAGAACGAAACCATTATTTGAAGCAGTGACTTGTCAGTCGAAGTGGGAAGGTCCCTTATTACAGAAACCCTCTGGTTTGGATCGCCCTCCATGCTCGGGCGACGAGTTCGCGCAGGTCGACCATGTCCAGCTCGGAGATCGCAGCCTCCCACTATTCAGCGAGGAGGTTTGGGTCTGCGTCTGCTGCTATTAGTTGTGTCGCTGTGATGCTTGCTCGGGTGTTCTTGCATTGGCGGAGGAGGTGCGAAATAAAGTCATTATCATCATCACGGTACGATGTGGGAATGAGAGTAGAACATTTAGCAGGGGAGCGGAATTTCGTAGAGGACACATGTACGCCGCACATTCCTTTTGTAGAAGCATTCACCAACTATAGAATGTAATAGTGCCCAGTTTATTTCATGTTAAAAACTAATTGGGACGCGAGCTGTCAGAATTTATTTCGGTCTATGTTACACCAAGAGGTTCAGCCGTTAATTGGAGGTTCAGCTATTTCTTGTCACCTCCATTGCTCGTCACTGTCAATATGGAAATGGAAGACGTTCACAAAACTCAAAACAATAATGACGGCGTGCGCGAAGAAAAAAACGTAAGCGAGCATATCTACCAGTGATGCTTCTAGTAGCCAAGTGCTTTGCATTCAGTGAGACACAATAATAAAAAAAGGAACTAGAGGAAAAAGCACACCTCACAGTTCTTCTAGGGATGGTGTTTGAACGTGGTCGCTCGCACTCTCAGCGCCACATCACTAAGCCGTGTGGGCGTTTGCAAAGAAGGCGCGGCTATGTGTGCAGCAAAGCGCTGGCAGGTTGTTTGTTCACTCACTCCATGTGCAGTCGCGTGCATTATGACTTGCAAAACCCCTGTTCTTGATCGAAGGGGCTCCAGGGCTGCGAGGTGGCTCTGACATGCGAAATAGCTGTACGATAAACACCACTAATTGAAGCTGTGTCTAGGCCTGGAACTTACCCCGTGTCTGCACAGCCGTACAGTTTTGGAGCCCCTTCGACCACGGGCGTCGGTGTTTTGCGTCATATTGCGCGTGATTGTACGTGGCGGAAACAGCGCACAGCGCAAGTATTTCTTTTATTTTTCATATCATAACGGGAATCACGCACGTGTCCCGTCTCTCCGCTTCCGGCGATGTCCACTTCCGGCAGAGGCAAATCGCTTAACGGCGGTGCTACAACTCTATCGAGAAATTGGCAATTCTGGCGACGCTCTTTTCGCTTGCGGTGCTCACGACACCGAGGGAGCGGTGACCGCAACAAGAGCCACGCAGTGGAGCCAAGAAGTACTCGGCGCTGGTTCCAGAGACTCCCCGGCGCCGAAACTCGCTAGCATCGATTTCTTTCCTCGTCTGCCGTCGTTCCGTCCCGAAGGGCCTTTAGGAAATGTAGCTTTGCGAGAGTGAGAAGTTTTCGAACAACCCTCGCGTGTGTCTGTAGGAGCGGGGTCATTGATATTGCAACTTTCTTTTATGACAATTATCGAAGATTTGCACAGCTGACAGAACCACGGTAAATTTTCAATTTGTTACCCGTGGCATTTTCGCATTAAACCAACAGCTTAAAATCCCAAACCCTTTCTCGGTTTCTCGGAATTTTTTAGAATTAGCCTGCTGCAGGTCACCAATTCCAGTACTTGAGCTGGATTATTCAGGAAAGCGGATATTACTTGCACGAGAAATCGAAAAACATTCAATTAATTAAGAAATCACTGATTAACTTCTCCATTATTTACATTACATACATATTGCAATTTACGAATGTAGGCGGTCAGTTTGCAAGGCGTATCCACTAGAATGAACTTAGAGAATGACACTTAGAGTATGTATGTATGTATGTATGTATGTATGTATGTATGTATGTATGTATGTATGTATGTATGTATGTATGTAATAATAATATTTGGGGTTTTACGTGCCAAAACCACTTTCTGATTATGAGGCACGCCGTAGTGGAGGACTCCGGAAATTTTCACCATCTGGGGTTCTTTAACGTGCACCTAAATCTAAGCACACGGGTGTTTTCGCATTTGCCCCCATCGAAATGCGGCCGCCGTGGCCGGGATTCGATCCCGCGACCTCGTGCTCAGCAGCCCAACACCATAGCCACTGAGCAACCACGGCGGATGTATGTATGTATGTATGTATGTATGTATGTATGTATGTATGTATGTATGTATGTATGTATGTATGTATGTATGTATGTATGTATGTATGTATGTATGTATGTATGTATGTATGTATGTATGTATGTATGTATGTATGTATGTATGTATGTATGTATGTATGTATGTATGTATGTATGTATGTATGTATGTAAATTTAGAGCCATGTTGATATACGACAACAGTTAAGCCGTTCAATTATGTACAAAGTTGCGCATATGGCTGCTTCAGTTGGGCGTGCCATAGAACATTAAAGGGAATGAGATTCACAGGGTTCAGGCTAGTGAATGAGTACAGGTTTCATTCGCGTAGGCGTTAATGTGTTCTTGAACTTTCAGGTAGTCAGCTCCGAAGACTACAGAGTGAAGCTTGACGTTGTAACAGTCTCGAACTAGCGCGAGATGTCTGTAGGATCCCTAACCGAGTAAGTCCGTATTGGCCACATCATGCCATGTGCAACGCCTGCAAGCAGGTATGAAAAAGGCAAGTTAATTACTTGCAGTCTTCCTCAATGTTGACGAATAGAACGTTGGCGCGTTGCCTGGCGGCGCTATCTTGGCCCCTTCCAATCGCACTTAAAAAGCGCAGCGAAAACATTGAAGAGGGAGTATGAATTGTTTCTAACGTGATAGTTATCTTTTTGGCTATATGCTTCTAGAACTCAACAGAAAAGTTTAGCAGTTACTCTCCAAGCTGTTTGGTCGTCACGGTTGTAGTTCATGTCAGTAAGTCAAGAAAAGTGGTACACAGAGCAAGCGACGATGACACAGAATAAAAGGTTAACCACAATTAAATTACCGCAAAATCTATTGGCCATCATAGATGTTGCCAGTAAGCTGAATTTCGCGAACCGCCGCAAGAAAAACACATATTGTAACAGCGCCCAATACGTCACCTTTACAAATCTAATTTCAACCGCGTGTCGAAATCATCGTAATATAAACGAAGACATCAGTGGGGGATTGATAGGGGCAACAAAGAAAAAGATGTAAACTATGCTAAATTAGTAGGTTAAACTATTGGCACAACAATAAGACCATTGTTAGGGTGAGTTGATCGCCGCTCAGAAATGACGAAGAGTCGCACTCACAGATGTTTACTATTCGCAGATGGTTCCCATTCAATAGTTTTCCGACGTACGTGTGTTCGCCTGCCTGAATGCTTCCCTGTAGTTCTGGCCTTTCTTTTGTTATTTTGCTTAAACACCCAAGCGTCTGTCGTAAAACCCTCGTGGCTATTCTTTCGAAGTTACAAGAAGCGTTTTTCTTCTTTCTTGTTCAAGTCAAGTATTTACGCTTCATTGCGATGATCATTGCGATGAAGCGCGCCTTCTCCAGTCGCGCTAGGGACGGGGTGGGGGGGAGGCGATGGAGTGGGGACGTTCTTCGGCGGCTGCTACCTACGGCGCGGCCGTACGGGCGCCGTATATTGAAAGCAATGTGAGATGTTGGCAGAGTGCGCGTAGTGTCGGTAGCTTCGTAGGCGCTGTGCTTTCGATGTTTCGTTCATCACGAAGATGCGCGAATGCCAATTCGATCGCTGCTACTGCCGCAATTCTTCGCTCCAGCATCTTGACATCGAGCTCATCGAGCGAGATGTGTTCGTGTTTACCTGTACGCGGGCTACAACGTGCTGGTTAATTTAGTTAAAACAAGTTGACGGGCTAGTTGGTTTGAATCCATGATAGAATGCGTAAGCGCGACTGAACGAGAACCTATAAAAAGACAGACACACAGACAGCGCTGTCTCTGTGTATGTTTTTTTCTAGGTCCTCCCATAGTCAACGCACATTCCAGAACAGTCGGCTGGCCTCGTGTCCTGTTTGAGTGTGTTATAAAGTCTTCGCGACACATGTAAAATGCATAGCCTGTTTACGATGGGATAATCTTGCTTCTAAGAACGAGAACAGCCTAACAAGTGTCGCAAAGAAGAGAGGCAGATTCACTCAAACTGTCTTATTTATCCATCTGTTTGTTTATGACAGTGTCCCGCCTTCGCTGCACTATGCCCCAATTCTTTGTAATATCGTTGTAATATCGTTGTGTCCGTATCACTTGTCGCGATTTTTCTTTTTTTGCATGGCTTTGGATTTCAAGTCCATGTGGTCATTAACCCAGCAGCATATTTACTCTCCATCTCTGTTGAAGTAACGTCAAAGTTCACCACTCTTCATGTACAACCAGTGCACCTTGTGTAAGGAAAATGGCATGATAACAAGGACAATTAAGTGAAGGCGATTATCGATCAAAAGTAAAAGTAAAAGTAAATGTATATGGAGCAGTGTTCTTCATATAGTAGTACTAGCCTCTTTCTATTTGCCGACAGCATTTGCAAGCTCAGAACTAGTATACCTGAAGGGCAAAGGAATAAAAGAAAGGCACGAAAGGAGATGCCACGCGGATAATAGCTTCAAGTTTAAAAATTGAAAGGAGATTGTATTCATACGTTTTCCGTGTCCAAACCTCCCAAGATCATTATGAAGCATGCCGCAGTGCCACACTGCGGATCAAGTTTGACCAACGGAGGTTTCTTAACGGGCACATAAATCTAAGAGTAGTAACGTTTTCCGCCACATAGGAATGTGATTAATTCTACTATACGAGCTTTCTTGTGGATTTAAGCCTAGGTTCAGCTGTGTTGGTCCGTCTTCCTGTCCACCCAGCCCCTTATGCCGCTTTCGCCACCACGAAGTGGTCGTCAGGCCACCTTCAAGTTCAGTGCGCATGAATCCGCGCTGGATTTCGGCGCTGGAATCCGCGCTGCTCGATCAGTGGCGGGTGAACACATATTTCGAACACCTTAACAGGCATCACTACAGCGTTCGATGAGCACGGTTTGTGCGTCTCAAAGGAGGTACTCTTGAGAAGATGGCGGTTCTAGGACGAATGCCAGCGCGATACAGAAAGAGACAAGACACCACGGGCTGTTCTTTCCAAACAAGTTTTAATATACAGTCGTGCAGGATTCGTGCAGAGATGTGAGAAGAGGCGAAAAAAAAAACAAAGGGAAATAAGTTATCTTATGTATTCAGATTTCCATGTGCAATTAAGAGCAAAAAAATATCAAGGGCGGTGATATATAGCGGCTAAGGCGAGATCACCGAGCACGTGACTTACGCACAAAAGAACAAGTCAACGAATATATTCTGTATGAAAAACAAAGATACTAAGACGAACGCAATGTTACGTAGTCACGAAAGCACATCACCACCTCCTGCTATGGCAAAAAGGCATACGTGTTGTCCCTTTCCTGTTCCCTTCTGACGCTCATTCAAAGAATGTACCAACTCGTGCACCGACTAGCAACTCGTGCACCAACTCGTGCCACTGGCAGCGCACTAAACGGGCGCAAAGCAAGAGGAACCGCTTGAGAGCCTCTCGATTGCCGCGTAACTTTAAGAAATGCTTGCCTCCCTTTCTTTGTTTTCTTTCGTTCTTCGCGTAGCTGCTCCCGATGGGCTGTTGTTGGCGCAGCCGTTCTTGCAAGAGACCCCTAGATAGAAAGTTTGGCATTTTTTTTTTGCTATAGAATAATAAGGGCCCATGCCACACGTGCTCGGCGGCCTATGAGAGTGCGTCGTATATTTTTCGAGCCATGTGGTCGCACTGATGAGATCTGCTGGGGGGGGGGGGTCGACATTCTGGACGACACTCTCACCGCCCGCGCGGAAAGTCCGCTTTGAACACCAATTTGTTTGCCACCGAATGGTGAGCATGAATTTGACGCATGCAAGAGAAAAACTGCATAAAGTTCTTGCGTCTCTAGGATGCTATATCTGGTCAGTTGGAAACATAAGATTTAAAAATCGGACAATTGTGCTCTTTAGAAAAACTGATGTGCACATATTGGGCCCGCAAGATTATACTCGGTTACCACTACTTGTATTATTATTATTATTATTATTATTATTATTATTATTATTATTATTATCTTTATTATTACCGTCATATTAATTTGAAGTGAAAAATGTTGCAGAGGCAGTGTGGGCACAGAAGTTGTTCACTGAGAAATCCCAGAGATTGGAAATCGAAAAGAAAAGCAGAAAAGAGAGTGACACGGGAGGTAGTGTAGAAACACTGAAATCAGCTAGCACTCTAAGCCAACAAAAGAAAGAATGAAAAAAGAGGAAAAGGGAAATAACACGTAGCAGCAACCAAAATGCACCGAGTGGAAACGAAAGCGATGCGACATTACACGGCGGGGCAGGCGAGAAGCGCTCCAAGAGGTATCACAAACTGTATTGCACAATTTATATCGAAATGACAGCTTAAATTTTGTGCGCACTTGCTTTCCGTCCGTGGCAATTGTTCTACGACTCCTTGGGACACAGAATATAGGAGATCATTATTGCTTCTTAAGCTTACCACTGCCGCCACAAACTCACCGTGGTCTTAATTGTGCAAACAGAGCACGGCTGTTTCATGTATACAAATAGCAATTTGCACATGGTTCGCTTTATTCATTGGTATGCATTGCTCCGTCGGCAGCGTTTGCGGGCGCCTCAACCTGGTGGGGCAAAGTTGGTAACCCACTCGCGAATTTCGCACTGTTTACGAATCGCATAAGACTCGAATCGACCTTGAGAAAATTTACAGCTGCCTAAAAAAATAATCCGCCGTCACGTGGTCGAACGCACGTACCGCAAACAAACGTCCTACACTCGCGGGCACCCCATTGCACAGGCGCTGTACCGGCGCCAAAACTCACTACGTAGAATGACCAAACACTTCCTGCAATAGCTGTCTTAGGATGACGGCCAACATTATTGTGATTAGCAGTGAAGCAATATGGAAGCATTGAAGCAACATGTGACGCCGAAATGCATCACATGTGAAACGTGTACTGCGGTTTCCCTCTGGACACGTGGCGCCATCGCGCGGCGCCGCCGCGAAGTGCACGCGTGGTGCATGCCAGAATGTTTACTTTATTAAAGGAAAAATCACACACACCCACCCGTTCGTAGCAATTGTTACATAGGAAACCCACGCGGGTTCCTCGAAAGAAAAGCCTTGCATTTGGAGAAAAATTCGTCCTGGTGTGGGACTCGAACCCGGGACCACCGTTTCTTTGGGACAGCCACTCTACCTGAGGTAAGCAGGCGGCTAGGAGATGGTAGGACGAAGTCGAATTTGTCAACAACTCGAAGTTAACGCAAGAGTTTGACGTAATAGTTCTGACGAAACCCGCAAGGTGGAGAGAAGACCAGGACGAGTTCTTCAACTGCGAGGCTTTTCTTTCGAGGAGCCCGTAAGCTTTCCTTTGAAGCAATTGCTACGAACGTGTGGATGTCTCATTTTCCCTTGATTAAGTACTTCTGTCCACCTTGCGGGTTTCGGCAGAGCTATTACGTCAAAATATATAGTTACAAAGAATTGTCGGACTATTGGTATATGACGCCGGCTTGATTCTGTCGTGCAGTGGAGAAATTAAAAAGAAAAAACGTATTTTCGCCACTGAAGAGCGGCGCAAGTCCAGTGGGACATTATTAGTGACTAAAACCAGCGTAATAGAGGTTCGTGTCGCATATCGAGTACCATATACACGGCGACACAAATCGGCGGAACGGCTATTTTCGACCCATTAGACGACGAACCCAAGTTGGCGTGGAAGAGGTTAAAAGAGAGCCACAGACAGACAAGCGTGTCGCAAACACGTTAAAGTTCTGAAAGAATGCTAATCACATTAACACTAGGTCTACGTAGTGAACAAAGCGTGACCCACAGACACTGAATCTTGCCAGCTTCATTCTTCTGTAGAATCGCGCTTTTGACGCAGCGGTGACGATTCCGAGGAGCCGTGCTCCTGCATTCTTCCACGAGGGCAATAGCGGTGTGAAAAACCTGTAGGGGCGCGAAAATATCCGAAACTTTCGAACAACGAAACCAACATTGTCCAACTTGACTCGGTCTTCGAATCGAACGCTCACTGTCAATCAATGCGAATATATTTCGAATCACTTTCGATCATTTTACGTCGTCATTTGCGGACGATCAAACAGATTCGGAGTAGCAGAGCGATATGTGTTATCCAAGTGGTCATAATGGATATATGACCCGAGAAATTACTTGTGCCCCTTCGTTCAGGGAGCCAAAATTTCAACGATAAACCACTATCATACGAACACAGCGAAGAATTCTGAGCATGCGAACAAACTGCCTATTTGTTTCTAATGATCCAGTTGTTCTTCTTAATAAACAACACTATCAATAATGTCGGAAACACTCTCCTTGCAAACTACGCCGGAGCCAAAGATGCACCCACACCTATACGGAAATCAACAAATATCTTAACACATACAAGAAATGCGAAATCAATACCGAACCGCATTACACTTACTGAACCATTAAAAATAATCATGAAATTACCAGCAGAGGAACGCGAAAGTTCGATATCTAAGCATTCTTAACATTTTTCTTACGATAGTGTACGTATAATGTCACCTTCAACGTTTTTGCATTGCACGGCCAATTATCTCAAGTGTTCACCGCTTAGATGTACGTGTAATGAACTGGCTTCTCTGTTTTTATTTTCTATAACCTTTAGCATAGTCTTATGCGTAAATCCGGCGTCGGCCTCCGGCGTCGGACGCCGCTTCGTCAAAAAAAAAAATTTCCAATCCCTCATACCAAGGCCATCCATGTGACGCAAGGGATTTAGTGAAATAATTGAATTTCTCAAGCTAAAATACGCGGAAAAATTGTAAACTACGACATACACACAACCTACAGACATGATAGCGCTCGGATTGCAATTTCGCTATGCGAGAAAACATAATTCTTTTACGCGATAACTCAAAGTATCCCCTTTTCCAGCGGTTCTACAATTCACAGACCGGCCGCGGTGTCCGCCATATGCACACGCCGCGTGGGTGTCTCGGGGGCCACGGAGCGGCGCGCCCGGTTCCTTGCAATCCTTCCAGCTGGCGCTCGCCGCCGCATCGCGGCCCACGCTAGGGGCCGCGTTTCCGACACAAAGCCCGCCGCCGTGCATGACGTTCGCAGCCAGCGTTTCCCAGAAAACATTACGGTTACATACGGCACAGTTGCCGGGAAGCGTGAGAAGCAGTCGGGGATCTGTTAATAAAACCCCTTAAACTTCGTAAGGTATTGTCATGCTTTGAAGACTGCCACCTCCTCCTCGCGCGCTGTGGCCAAAGCCGACGCACGCCGCTATTGGCCTAATAGCGTCACGTGGGCCCTCGCGTCGTGCATCAGTGCCATTTTTGCTCGAGAAGCGTTTAGGGATTGGCGAGGAGCGCATGTTGGTGCCGTTGCTACGCTCGAGAAGTGTAGGCGGTGCCACGGTCGAGGAGGAAGCATGAAAGAGAGGAGAAACGAGGAGGAGTGAATGCGGAGGAGGAGAGTGTCGCTACTTTACGAAGTTTAAGGGGCTTTATCTTTGTATACAGTCGTGTTCCACTCTTAAAGGCGAAGCTTAAGCATCCTCCAAATTTTTTGTCACCTTATTTTACGAATCCTACATTCTCCTCTTGCATGTTAATTTCTTTGTGGCCCTCAGCTCTCGTGCTTTTTTACCTCTTATCTATTAGCCGTCTCGTTCGGTAACCGTAGGCAGTCACCTAAAAATATACTTCCCTGCTTTCCTGGTTTGCACTTGTGGGGTGGCAATTATTTAGAAAGTTTTGCTGCAAAGTTAAATGATCAGGTATTCAGGGCATCAAAATGCAAAACGCCTCCCTTCGCGTTATAAGATATTCTATTGTTTATAAGTCCTGTAGAGCGGTAGCCACTGTTTAGCTGCATTCCGTTTCTCCAGTAATTTATCTGAGAATGACATTCCTTTTCAAGGTAGCGCGCAGGGCTATTATCTTTTATGACATCCGCATTTATTTGCACACCACCGTGTTCTTGAACAACCATTGCTGCTATACCTGAGAGCTTTCGGTACCCATCTGCCTTTGCTTCAACCTTTGTTTGTGATAAAGGGTGGGTTTCGTTTCTCGTGCTCGAGTGAAACATCGTCGCACTTGAGGTTTATTCAATGCATGGCCCCGGTTGCTCCCCACTTTAAGCAAAATGCCTGCGCCTACAAGACCATTAACCGAGCATACTACCTCATTGTTGATGCAAGCGGTAGCGCTCATAATGCTTCACTGTGTTTGATGATAGGTGCCCTGTCTAAAGATATAATTGCCGGTGCATTGACATGTTAAACCAATTCACACCTCCCCCCTCCCCCGCACACACGCGTCTTCCACATACGCGTTTGTATACTTCTATTTTCAGTGTTTTTCCACTTTAATGTAGCTACCTGGTCAGTCAGTAGTACCAGTAAACACCATAAAGCCTCAATCATTCGCCTCAATCGTTCGCAACTACAAAAGACGACAGCTTCAACATCTGCCAGAATCTCAATATCTCTCGGCTTATCGCCATTTAGTCATGGTGTCGTTCTGCAGGCGACTACATGAAGTTGTCTCTCTCTCTCTCTCTCTCTCTGCTTATCCGTTCACAGAACAACCTAATATTACGTTAAGCCCAGGAGATGGTCTCGTTTATACGAAAGACGAAAGCCCAACTACAGACATAGGGCGAGGACGAAAGGACGCGCGGAGAACTTTTCCTTATCTCGTGCGGTCCGGCACGGCGTTGCTTGCTGCCAAACGATTTGGGGATTGTTTCTGCTCGTTCTCCGTTGAATTAACGGGATGTCAGTTCATACAAAGTCGGCGAACAACAACTCTGTAGGCTCTCGGTGCAGCGCTAACTAGAGCATGAGGATATTTATCCTTGCTGCGCAAACATACGACGTGCATCGTGTGTGTATGTTGCGAACTGTTTTGGCCGAATCGTGTTTTCTCGCAAGCTTGGAGTAAGCACTATATAGAACGAACATATCCATGGGGCCAGGCAGCTACCACTGCTTCTAACGCTCGTTCAGTGCCCAGCCAGCCACTCGACCACTCGGCAAGTGTGATTGAGGCAGTACAGTGCGCTCTTATAACTAACCAAAATATTTTGTTCATGGGTGGAAACCTCTTCCAACCAACCAAGTAGTTCCACAAATTATCATATTTAAAAATTTGGATGGTGGTGAAATTAAAGAGCGCTGCTTATTTCGTTGCAGAACGGTACCCACGCTGTTAAGATCGCCATTTGCTTCGTAACTACTCATTGATACTAAAACTACAGCTGAAAACTACAGTGACAAAGCTGAAGCAAGGAGGCATTACTGAAAAAGCATTCAAAAATGCACCATTGATCTACGAGTCTGATTGTAGAATCAAACACGCGCGTTCCGATCGTTCTGGGTGCTCCGGCCATCCCAACGGCGCTGAAACTTCGGTCATGCCGACTTAAATCCTGTCAGTATGTCTGTACATGAGTCAGTACGGTTTACAGATCTAGTTTCGACGTAGAAGACGTCACGTCACACTAAAGAGACGGTACGAGCCGGAAAACCACCACTAAACGCTGCCTCCGAACGTATAAGTGGCATACAACATGGAGCGTTTGCCCGAGCAAGCATGTCGACTGCCCATAGATGACGCCACTGCCTACGCAATATGGCGGCGCCCATGAAAAAAAAAGAGGTCTATGCTGAGACACCAGTGCGCCCGTTGGCTTCTGACACTAGAACGCGAGAAAGCTTATGGAGCGCCTACTACTTAGCGTCGCTCAGATACTGTGCGGTCACGTGCGCCAGTCGCATCAGCGAAGCGCGCCCGCAGCCATATTTATTGCCGTGCTACGGCTTGTCGCCGATGTTGAACTTCTTGCGCAGTACAAGGATTGGCGCGAAAGGATTGTGCATCTTGCACCTGTCCAGGAAGTCGGCCATGTGCACGTCGAAGTACAGCCAGGCAAAGCGCTTCCGCGGCTTCTTCTCCAGAACGTACTTCATCTGCGCAGCCAGCACACCGTCACGCGCCTAGCACGCACGCGGACATTAGAGACTGACCTTTTCTGCCACAGTAACGTTGTCGTCGAAGACCAAGACCACCTTTCTTGTACCCATGCCGTACGCAATGTTGGTGTCCTTGACGTGTGCCTTTGAGCCAGTCTCGCAAGCCTGCAGGAAGAAAGAAGCCCTTCATTTGCTATGCAGCCCCTCTTACGCTATATAATCGTACGTCGTACAAAGCCCATCGCCAAAGGCGATGGCTGACAGTGACTGTGCCGCTTTACGTTTGTTAGTACGTCATCGTGTATGTCTTCTGTGGCAGCAAGAAAAAAAAAGCGAGTCAATGTTGAGTAAATATTAAGTGCACATCACGGGAAAGCGGTTTCAACGAAACAATCATCGTACTCTTTGCAACGGCTGTTTTGCGCACATGCAAGAGGAGAAGGTGGCAATTATACCAGGTACCATTATGGCGGTTCGAGCCAATCCGTCAATGCGTATATAAGAGGGCCTGGTATGCAACCCTCCTCCGGCTAAACCGTTGACTCGTTTACAATCAAATTTGGCACCGAGGTTGCATTGGGCAGGTCATAGGGCCGATTACCAATTTCGTACGATTACTGGCCCGCGGTTCGGTTAAGAACAACTCACAAGGAGTCTTCTGTGGCACCGACGCAGCTGCAAAATTCGAAGTGCACCTGTTACATAATGCTTTTTATTGTGAATAACCTTAGATAGTTTTTTTGCGTTTCTGGTAAAGCAATGAAGGGGGCTAGTTGGTGAACGTTCATGGTTATATTGCGCTCAGTTTTACAAACACGATACTAAGGAAGGACAGGACGTGGACGGACGAAGCGCAAACTACCAACTGTTTGATACTGTTAAAGAACGCGCTTATATACAGGGAGATATGGTGCGGGGGGGGGGGGGGGGCTACATATAAAAAGATATGACAAGGTGACGACATGTGATTATAGTTTGGGTCAGGCATACATCCTTCACATGCACCCGTTCGCCCTGGCGAACTCGACCTCAGCTTTGATAAGCGCGATGGACGGAGTGCTTACGCACGTCTCTTTTTCTTTAGCTATCGCAAGCGCCTCCCATATTTCTCGCTCCGTTTTTGTTTTTGATGTTCCGATGACTGTGGTGCTTTCTATTAGCGGAGAGCATTTGCACTGTTTGCAATGAGCGGCCAAGTTGCTAGGTGCTGTCAGAAGCTGGCACGTGTATTTGTGCTCCCGTAACCTATCGTTTAGACAACGTCCAGTTTGCCCAATGTATACTTTCCCGCAGTCTAGTGGGATTTGGTAAACAACTGAAGTAGCGCATTCCACGTACTTTTTTGCGTGCTTAGTCTGACAGACCGTACCACTAGGGTTGGCCTCTTTGGATCCTGCGTTCACCTTCTTGCACATGCCTTTTAGTTTTTGCGGGGCGGAGAACAGAACTTGAACGTCATGGCGTTGGGCTGTCTTTTTTATCCGATGTGACAAGCCATGGATGTAAGGCAACACCACGCGTTGAAGCACGAACAAAACATTGACGTATCATTCATTAGTAAAGTTTCTTCTTCATTGCGTGTTTCTCTCCCAATATTCGAATCGCCTCTTACTAATCTTTACTGCGGACACCTTTACTTTCCCCCTGCTCTCGCTGAACCCCAAGTGCTTGAAGGAGGCCAGTGATTCCTCAATCGACCACTGGGCAGAGATCTTCATATTCTAATACAACATGCTCCATCATTTACCTAGCTTTCCCTAGCGAAAACAGAAGCGTTTTCGCATTGCGCCCCATATCGGAAGGCGGCCATCGGGGCCAGGGATCGAGCCCACGACTTAGTGGCTAGGAGCGGTACGCCATAAGAACTGAGCCGCGTACCCCGGCGAGTTTCGAGTATCGTACGAAAATACTGTCAGAATGGTGCTGCGATCGTTCAGCTGCTATGGGATCCCCGAGGTTGGACGTGTCTGTATGTCGTCGTGCCCAGGGCTCCAGACGTGTCCTTGCGGGTTTAAATTAGAGCTTTAGGTTTCTCATTTTACGAGCTATCTCAGTTTTGTAACCACGGCAAGGCAATAAAGGCTGGCGCACTTGTACGAATACTGCGAAATGTTGCATGTTTGGTTGAGAAACGATCAATCATCACAGCAACAAAGCCGTTTTGAAGCCAAAAAGTGGGAAGTCTGGGAAAATCCATGTAATATGCCCATCATTACCACAAGACTGTCTTTCTCGCAGGTGTCCAACTCTTGTATACATGGCGGGAGTTGCGAGAGAGATACCTGGCGACTTATGCTTCTTAAAATCGGCCTTTCCCTATATTCTGTTCTATACATAGTAGTCAACGTTGTGGAAGCTACGCAAGAAGTTCGGTCAAGAAGAGTTCTCACTCCGCGCGTTGCGTCCATCCTTCGCGACGCGTCAACAGCGTTCGCTCGTGCGAGCACGCACGTGAGGCTCCTCGCAACGGCTTGCAAGTAAAAAATACGGAAAGAACAATAAGAGTAAGAATGATCTAACACAACGTATTAGCAACCGTACACCACAGTGTGTTTGTTTCTAAGCATTAAAACTTGTTTCATTCAATACTGAGCCTACCTAAATAAAAAGAAAACAGTTGCGCACAATTGCGGCCAGAAAACATCGAACTACATCCAAATGCGAACGAAGCCACTGATAGAAGTCTCTTCGCTCCACAGCCTTGACTGCTATGTATGGAATGGGTACAGATGATACGAAGGACGCGAGTTCCTGCGTTCTTCTCTAAGCGAGCAGTGCTACGCCTGAGCAGATAAATGCTTCGCAATAGACGCTTTCTTCGTTTACACCGCAAGCCTTCGGCTCATGGCTGCATTTCAGCGCTGCATTTCAACGCGATAGCGTTAATCGCCGCATGCTGCCGAAAATGGAGTGTCGACGTTGGCGGGGTTGCCCGTGAATTTCTGGATATATTTAGCCATATATTCCGCATATATTCCGCATATATGCCACGCTTTGCTATATGACATGCGGTATATTCGGGTTACAATGCCACACCATTTTCTCACTAAAGTTGCCCATGCTTTGTCGTCCATTCTTGACAAAGTTAGTCCTCGGGATTTTGAGAATGACAGCCCACAAACAAATGTCATGAAAGAAAGCACCGACAGCGCATGCCTTTTATGTTAAATATTCTCAGACATAAATATTTATAGTGCAAAATAACAGAAACGTCAAAATGGTATTTCTTTTTACGAGGTGTGCAATCTCCGGGATAGGCCCACGCAAGAGGCCGCGGTTCTTCCAGAGAGCTCGCCTTCTTGCGTTCCGTTCGCGGCAAGCGTTTCCCTGTAAACGTTGGGGTTACATAAGCTGCAATAGCCGGGAAGCGTGAGAAGCAGTCAGGAATCTTTGAACGCCATCTTGTTCCACTATTAAAGGTGAAGCTTAAGTGGCCTCCAAGTTTTTATATTATATTCCCCATTTGGCTTCCGCAGTGCAGGTGCTTTTGTCCTTTGCTTCACCACCACGTCGGACACGGAGGCTTCTGGCTAAGTTGAGCTACGCGCTGGAGAGGGACGAGGTACGGGGAGGAAAATGTCGTCTTAGCGGCTACAGATTAACGTATAACAGTACTTTGTTTATAAGAATCCCTTTTGTTCTACATTATCCATTAGCAAGTTATCCTGATGTTCGTGCTCATGGCTGGGGCGTCGTCAATTACCCTGGCACTGGCGGTATAGTGACGCTGGCAAAATGGCGGGAGCGCCGAATCCAGAATGGGAAGCATCAAACCTTGTTACGTCCGCCCGAGTGGTCCGGCCGCCAATCCCCGACGGACTCAAAACTCCCGCTTCGCCATTACGGACTATGTATCGGTCACTGCGCAGTCTTCCACGGTTATAGGCAAACACACAATTTGAGCAGCAACGGACTCAACATTCACCAGCAAAAAGTCTCCTTATGTCTTCCCCTATGAGGATTTTAGGTAGGGCACATTTCGATAAAGACGGCCGATCGTCCTGACTTTGGTGTTGGCCGAACAACCACACTTTCAGCTCTCGTAGACACTAGCGTCGACGGCCGCTCAATTAACTTGGGTAGGAAAGGATAGCATGCTTTCCTACCCAAGTAGGAAAGCATGCTACCCAAGTAGGAAAGCATGCGACGGGAGCAACAGGGATGTTGCTCCCGTCGGGGAGACAGCGTTGCAGCAAAGCTCTACAGGTTTATAAGACTGGCAATTTCGTACCATGTCCAGCGGCACAAGGCTCGCTGCCTTGCATTTCTGGTACAGAGGGCTGTAAGTGAAGAAATTGGGCTGGTCGGTCTCATAGCTGTACATCAAGGCACCCATCTCAAGCGAGAGGCCCACAAAGACGTGCTTGTTGCCGTAGATGCTGTCACTCGCCTCATTCACCAGCTCCATGTGCCGGTCCTGCGAGTGTTGCGTTGGTTGCACACTTTCGTCTTCAGAATGCACGTACTGAGAATTGTGATGATCGCTGTGAAACCATAAAAAAGGAATGGCGTTTTACATGCCGTGTCGGCAGAACTGTCTAACTTTGTCTCACGTTTTCATACATGCTTGGAATAAGGTATTTTTGCGATGTCTGATAAAGAACCATGAAGAAATAACGCGTTAGCGTTAAGGGCCCCGTATCACAAAATATCCGACGTTGGCGTCCCGCGGCAGGCGTCCAGCGTCGGACATCATTTCAGCAAAAATGAATTTGAACCACGCATATCCGACCCCGCAGTCCCTCCATGTGAAGCAAAGAACTTACGGAACAAATATAATTCTCAAAGTAAAATACGAATTCTCAAGGTAAATACAAATCGTTAAATACGACTTACACGCAACCTACAGACGTGATATAGCGTCGGTTTCTAATTTAAATATACGAGAAAAAATTATATTATGCGAAAACTAAGAAAAACCACGAACCCCTTTTCCAGCGTTTCTACTACTCATAGAATGGCCATGGCATACCAGATTTGCGTCCGCAAATCTCAAAAACCATAATGCAGCGCGCCCGGTTCCTTGCAACAGATCCATATGGCGCTCGCCTCCTCTGCATAGCGGTTCACGCAAGAGTCCGCTCCTCTACCAGAAAGCTCGTCTTCGAGCATAGCGCTGGCCCCCAGAGTTTTCCGGCAGGCATTAAGGTTACATAAGCTGAAGTTGTCGGGAAGCTGGGAAGTCAGGGATCTTTGAATGCTATCGCGTTCCTCTCGAAGCTCAAGCGTCCTCAATTTTTTTTCTTTCAGATCCGCATAGCGTCACATTTTATGCATTAGATAACAGAGAGCTTTAGAATTGGGGACCTAAGAGTCTTGGTTCCCAAGCCACGTTGGGTAGGCTGCTCTTGGGTTTAGAGGAGCAGCAGTTTGTAAATGAGGTCAAACGTAGACTGCGTTGGCGACGATGCAGTGGGGAAAATAAAATGGTGCCTGAAAGAAA
This sequence comes from Dermacentor variabilis, assembly GCF_050947875.1. NCBI lineage: Eukaryota > Metazoa > Arthropoda > Arachnida > Ixodida > Ixodidae > Dermacentor > Dermacentor variabilis. The sequence goes on from NC_134574.1 coordinate 107,730,550, forward strand.
GAAAGAAGAAAAGATTTTCTGACAGGTGAAAACGAGCAGAATGTACTTTTGAGCAAAAAGGGCACACAGTAAAGTGTAATAAACCTAACCACTGTGGTATTAGTTATACGAATTAAAGTATGCTTTTTTTAAGCCAAGCAAAGCCGCAACGGCGACCCAAGACGGCTTAGGGAAACAGGCTATCTTTTTTTTATTTTTGGGTCTTGGTCAACACGAGCGCAAGAACGGGAAACTGCCATGGGTTATGCACATGCGCACTTAAGGCCCGCAATCTTCTGGGTCCCAAAGCCGCTTGGATCCCTAATTCTAAACCTTTCTAAAAAAGGCGGAATCCCGTTTGACATCATCAAACTGACGAGCCTCTGCTGTGTATAGCCGTGGTGTAACTAGAGCCATCTTTCGAGGGGGGAAGGGCACACCGATTTATCCGGGCACGGGATGGGGGAGAAAGGTTGAGGGGGCTGGCAAGACTGCACACTAATACACACACTTTCTGTTTATGGGGGGGGGGAGGGCAGGGGGTTCGCTTACGATGGGGTATTTATTGGCTACACCATTATTCTAAATGGCAATCGCGAATGGAGGGTTCTTACTGTGACCAATACGGTCGGCCTACGCGCCTACGTCGCCGGGAGCCCAGGTCACGTTTCCTGTAAATGCAAAAGGTGCAAGACATTGCGCATGTTCGGGCGCTATAATGTGAAACTATTCCAAACTTTTCTATTTCAATTCTGCAATCAGCCCACCTCTACTGGACAAACATTTTTTTGGACCACCTCCAATTCTCCAGTCTGTCACGCGACGTCACGAAACTGCATCTGATATGACGTGTGCACACTGATTATGCATAATTTGACCAAACAAAAGAAAAATATATATTTCTGATTCGACCCCTTTTTGCCATTATCCTTCGGCTATTGGTCAAATGTTTTCGCTCTGCTCCCACTTCACCTGCATCTCACGCGACGTCACAAAACAGCTAAAACTTACCGCGTCAAAGTGACGCGTACGCGTTAAAGATGCAATATATGCCAAAAAACTGAATTTTCTTCTGAATAACCGCAGGCTGCCCCGTTCCGAAAGGAATAAGATGGCTGCCGCCGATCGCTGAGACACTGGCAACACGTCCCTGCTGGAAAGCATGGCTTTATTTGCGTGTAATAAAGCTTTTTGCGTGGCCGTGTAACGTTTTCGAGAACTTTCAGCAACTTTACGACTTCGTTCTGCCAACTCTTTTTTGCTGTGTCTCCATTTTAGCGTCATTCTTAAGCTTTCGTTGCATGACGCCGCGATTTTCGACCAGCCACCACAAGCTCAGCAAGGGAAAGCCGACCAATCGCAGACGCCGGCAGCAACCTCTTCATCCGGTCATCGATTTTTCGTGCACTGGCTCTGCCCCATCGCATCCCTCTCCACTTGAGCATGCTCCTCGCCTCTTGGGAGCCAATTAGACAAGACAAGCCGCTCAGTGCAGGCAATGTTATTGCTTCAAGCAAAAAATGTGACCTCGTATGAACGAGGGGAGTATTTGATTGGTTTGTTCAGACAACCCTGTGGGCGACCGCCCGATGCTTGCGTCAACGGTTACGCCAGGAGATTGAATTAAAAACATATTGGAATAGTTTTACGTTATCCGGCCCTTGATTACCGAAGCAACCAACTAGCCCACTTAGGACTGCTTTGGCAGGCCCTGTTGAATTTAGCTGACAAAATAAGCCAAGTCATTGAAGACTTCTCAACAGAAACAAATATTGTTTTCTTCTTGTGACGCTTCTGTGTTAGGTTTGCGACATAACGTTTTTGGAAGTCACCAGTAAGTAAATAAATGAGTGAGGAACGATGTATCTCTTTGTAAGCGTCTTGTTTTGTGTGCCTCTCTTTTGTAGCTCGACAAAAGAGTCCATGTATTCAGCACAATTTATCGTTCACTGTATGATGATATGCCGGCATGTATGTGAATTTGTATTGTTGCGCGAAGTACGAGTCAGTAAGACGAGCCACTATTTACAGGTTATATTTGCAACAGCGGTTGCAGCGCTGACCGCCTAGTTTTACAGCGCGAGCCCAGTTCGTTCTTCCTCCTCTTTTCTCTTGTGATGGCGCCCTCGCGCCTCGTTCAAACAATCAAATACCACACGCGTGTAGTATAATTCCCCGGCGGCAGAAACAATGGCCCGGAGCGTCTAAATGTCATCACTGGGAGGGTGACACTACTTCAATCGTGTAACGTGCACGATGTCGTTGGACCGGGAAGTAGATGGGGCGTCAGGGGAGATATCGTATGTGATGGGAGTCACGGCACGAGGCACTCGGCATGGGCCTGTGTAAAGAGACAGCAGTTTTTCTGACATGCCGACCTGACGCGATGAGGATCTTAGAAGCACCAAAGAACCAGGCGGGAAGTGCACGTTTATGTGTCGCTGGTGGTACAAACGCCTGTGACTCCCTTGGGATTTCAGAAGGCGGTCACGGGCAATTTCCGTTGCGTGGGCACAGCGGGCGATGGCCTCAAGCGCATGTTCACTAGTCGGTGCCGCGTGAACAGGGAGGGTTGTGTCGAGGGGCAGTGCAGGTTCTCGGCCGAACAGAAGAAAAAAATAGGGAATAAGCGGCTCTGTCCTTGCGCGAGGAATTATAAGCAAATGTGACAAACGGTAGAGCGAGGTCCCAGTCAGTGTGGTCTGCAGAGACATCTTTCGCGAGCATGTCGGTGGAAGTGCGATGGAGACGCTCCGTAAGGCTATTTGTTTGCGGATGCTATGACATGGATAGCTTGTACCTCGTGGCACAGGACAGCAGGTAGTCCGCGATAACTTTTGATAGGAATGTCCGACCACGGTCTGTGAGAAGTTGTCGCGGAGTTCCACGTAAGAAAATCACGTCGCGTAGAAGAAAATTGGCGACATCTGTGGCGCAGCTTGTAGGAAGCGCTCGGGTGATGGCGTAGCGCGTGGCGTAATCCGTGGCCACAACGATTCACCTGTTCCCAAAGGTAGCACGAGGAAAAGGGCCAAGTAAGTGCAAACGAACCCGAAAGAACGGTTCCGCGGGAATGTCGAGTGGTTGAAGGTACCCAGCAGGGACGTCGGTGGTGTCTTGCGTCGCTGGAATTTCTCACATGCAGCTACGTATGTTCGAACGGAGCGATCAATCCCTGGCCAAAAAAAGCGTCGACGGATCCGGTAGAAGGTACGTGACACACCCAGGTGACCGGCAGTAGGGAGGTCCGGAAGTTCGTGGAGAACAGCCGAACGAACGCGTTTAGCGATCTCAAGGAGCAATGCAGGGCCTTCGGGGTAAACGTTGTGGCGGTAGAGTACGCCATCTTGAAGTGTGAATAAGCGAAGGGAACTGTCGGCAAGTGTCGATTTGAGGCGGTCAATGATGACATGCAAGGTCACGGCGCTCCTCGTCGGTGACAAGGAGCAGTGGAAAACCAGAGAGAACACAGGCGTCCGTGTTAGTATCATAGGTAGAGGTCGCGTCTTTGACGGGGTACCGAGAGAGGCAATCTGCGTTCTGATGTTGGCCCACAAAACTCCTCGTGTCTTTGACAGGCTGAGGTACGGGAAAAGCTGTTACTGCTCGAACCTTCTCCGGGTCGGGTTTTACTCCGGAAGCATCGACAAGATGGCCTAGCACTGTATTCTGTCGGCGTCCGAAGTGGCACTTCGATGAGTTTAACTTGATCCAAGTCTTGCGCAAGACGTCAAGGAAAGCTGCGAAGCGCTCAAGGTGCGTGTCAAATGTAGCAGAGAACACAAGGACGCCGCCGAGGAAACAAAGGCAAGTTGTCTATTTGATACCTTGAAGCAGAGAGTCAATCATCCTTTCGAACATGGCAGGGCATTGGGTAAACCGAACAGCATAACCTTGAATTGGTAGAGGCCATCTGGAGTGGCGACAGCGGTCTTTTCTTGATCTTTCTCATCAACGGAAAACTTCCTATAACCAGACCGAAGGTCGATGTAGAAAAAGTATTTGGCACCGTAAAGACAATCAAGAGGGTCGTCGATTCGTGTTAAAGGTAATCGTCCTTTTTAGTAATACGGCTTATGTGGCTGTAATCAACGCACAAACGCCACGTGCAATCTTTCTTTTTGGCGATCACGCCCGGCGACGCTCAAGGACTCGACGAGGGCTTAACAATGCCTCTGGCGAGCATCTTGTTTACTTCCTGCTGAATAACTTGCCTCTCTGTCATGGACACGTGATACGGTCGGCCGTGAATGGGAAAAGCATCACCAGTGTTTATCCGATGCTTAACAAGGGACGTCTGACCAAGTGGTCGATTGTGAGGGTCAAAGGTGTCACGGTAGGAAAGCAAAAGGCGATATAGGGCGGCTGCTTGGTCAGGTGCGAGGTCCGGAGCGACCGTGGGCGTAATGGTCCGTCGTGATTCAAGGCATCCTGCGGGTAACCAGGAGAATCTGCAGACGCGTCGGCTCCAAAAGCAGTGGCGTGGTCGTCTGTCATTGATCGGAGCGTGGCAACCGCTATGCCTTCAGGTAACACTTGCTTCGTCAAGCCAAAATGGATAACGGGGAGACACATCCGATCAGCGGCAAGGGTTTCGACGGAGTGTGGCACAAAGATGTCGCGCGCCAGGAGGACATCACGAATAGGAGCGACGACATAGCTGCCATCAGGCACGGTTGCCGTTGAGCCCAATTCGACGAACGTTAGGGTTTTTCGAGGTACGCGAACAAACGTTGTAGTGCAGAGGGTGTTCGGTTGTTCGGGGCGAACGTCTGAAAGAAGTGGAAGCTCAAGGCACAGCGTGCCGGTGGAACACTTGATGAGGGCAGAATGCGTCGTCAGAAACTCGAGCCGGAAGATTAGGTCGTGAGGGCAACTGGTCAGCAGGGTGAACAGGACTGGAATTTGGCGGCCAGCAATTCCTATTCGAGAAGTGCACATACCCTTGACGGCAACAGTGGCGCCATTGGCGGTACGTACCGCTTGAGTGATGGCAGGCGTAAGATCTTTTTCAGGTGACGACATAGGTTAGCGATCACTACGGACACTTGGCCTCCAGTATAAATGAATGCTGTCAAGGGAACACCATCTACATCTATTTCAATCAGGTTCGCGTTTGTGAGGAGCGTCAACGGAGGATTTGGACAGAATGAACGGGATACAGCACTACGTCCAAGAGCTGCACTGCCCAGTTTTCCGTACGTCGGTTTGGCGAGGAAAAGCGGCGAGCTTGGCGACGGCGCTCAGGCGACGGCTATCGCACGGAGGAGCGGCTGTCAGTGGCATCAGAAGTAGGGTACGCACGGCGAGGTGAATAACGGCGAGCGTCGGTGTATGGGCGGGGAGCAGGGAATGAGCTCCACTATGGCGGCACCCAGGTGGTGCGGCAGTGGCGGGATACATGACCAACAATGTGGCAGCGGAAGCAGATCGTTCGTCGCCTGGGGTTCACCATTCAGGAGGATTGCATGGTCTGGGATCGAAATACTGGTCATTACAGGTCGCGGATATGGGAAAGGGTGCCCAATCAGGTCGGGAGACACAGCAGGTGGTAGGGATGCCAAGGTCTGCAATTTCTTGTAGCACAACTGCTTGAATAACGGAAATAGTGGGGGCCGGCTTCAATCTCACGGTGAACGATACGTGTGACGTTCTCTGGAAATCGCCGTGTGGCGGTAAGAGCGGAGCAAGAGGGCGTGGTAGGGGTGTTTGGGTGCTGGGAAAACTGTAAGGCGCCGCGCTGACTTTTGGCTACCTCGAAGCGGCGGCATTCTTTGACGATGACGTGGACTGGAGGAACGTCGTTATAGACGAGCTAATGGAAGGCGTCGTCCGCGATGCCTTTTAGGATATGACTCACGTTGTCAACCTCGGTCATGTGCTCATCGACTTTTCGGCCAAGTGCGAGCACTTCCTCTATGTAAGGGACACGATTCGGTCGACGACTGGACACGGGCGGCAAACTCTTTTCGCGCAGCCTTTTGGGGACCTAACGGGTTGCCAAATAGGTCGCGAAGCCGCTCTTTGAAAGTGTCCCAGCTGGAGAACTCGATCTCATGGGTGGCAAACAAGACACGCGGTGTGTCGTCCAGATAAACGATCACATTGGCAAGCATGTGGTAGGGTCCCAATGGTGGCTTTGGCTAACACGCTCATACATGCTGAGCCAGTCGTCGACGTCAACATCATTTTGGGCGGAGAATGTTCCAAGATCACGGACACTAGGAACCGTAACGTACGTTGTGGTTGGCACCGCAGGTGTAGGTGGCGACGGGGAGGTTCCATCGGAATCCATAGCTGAGAAGGCGATGGTGCTGCTGCTTCGGAGCTCCGTGGAGAGGACTGAGCTCCACCGCAATGTTATGTGAAGGACGAGTCAGTAAGACGAGCAACTATTTACAGGTTATATTTACAACAGCGGTTGCAGCGCTGGCATGGATAGATTCCCAGCGCGAGCGCAGTTCGTTCTTCCTCCTCTTTTCTCGAGGGATGGCGCACACGCGACTCGTTATACAATCAAATACCACACGCGTGAAGCAGTATTATCCGTTTGCGTCCCCGTCACACGGAACAGTTTCAAAACCTCACAAGGTGTGAGGGCGGGCTAGTTGGTATTTCACGATGTTGTAACCTTGTCCTTATCGCCTATATCGAGCTCTGTGTCCCCTCATGCGCTTTCTACATCATCGAAATTTTCGGTAGTTTGGAAGTAGGCAAGTCGATGCTTTCTCCGAATGGCTGAGCGCAAACGACAGACCACAATATACAACCCCAACAGATGCGCTAGCAGCTGATGCTTATTCGAAGCCGCAGCGGAGGCAGATACATGCTTGAAGGTACAAAACCAAGACGCTCAGTTGCTCCGGCAGGGTGCTTCAAACGGTAGGTAAACGTGGATAAAAAAATAGGAAATGTAGTCCAAGTAAACCCACTGAAAGGAACGGCGAACAAAAGCTTGTAAACACATGAAAACAACCAAAAATCCAACTAAAAATGGACAAGTCTACGGTGAAAAATAGTACCACCTCGTAGAAGCTAACAGTCTATGTACTTAGATTATCTCTCTAAAGAAACCTTCGCAAAAGTGTCCAAATGCAAGTCATAGAATGAAGACATTAAACGTCTATAAAGAAGTTTTCACAACCCTGGAAAGTAAAGTTGGTTTCGTTTGGCACCACTCGAAATCTACGGATGCCCTTACGAACACATCACCATATCAGGCGCGTTTACTTGGCTGCGGCAAATATTTATCCGAGCATAGTACTTCTAAACACTCAGACCAATGTTCTTGCATGCTATACCGACGGTAGTATGTGGCTACTTCGGGGCTCCGACTCAGGCTGCCACGGTGGCTGGCATGGCTGACCAGCGTCTCGCCCGTCTTCTTGCATGTTTCCTGTGTGGATATTTTATTGGCTGTACTTTTTCTTAAATACAATGCACCAACTAGCTAAACGACGTGATTTACAGGCATGGCTAAGATTCGATAACCACCATGCAATCATACACCGCCTCCCCGCGAAAATCTCCGTGGAACTTTCTCGTTAACCGCTTTGCTGTGACACAACAACAAATGGTTCGCCGACGCGAACACCCGTACCGTATGAATCCTGCATGCATCACGAATTTCGTGCGCGCAGTGGCCCCGATATTTCCTTCTGCATGCTCCTCTGATCAAAGAATGGTGAACGACTTTACATGTGTCGCAACGAAAAGCCAAATTTCAAGATCATGCCCGACTCCACGCCCCAGCGATGGTTTCGTCAGATAATAAAAGCCTTATATCGAAGGCGATTTTTTTCTTCGAAATAAATGCGCTGGGATAATTTGTGGTACCAGGTACGCATCAAGGCCGCCACAATTTAGATACCACAAATTCGTGTGTTCGCGCAGTCTGCAATTAGAGCGCTACGGATGGAACATTTTCGACGTTGCATTTTTTTGCCCTAAATCAAAGTCCTGCAGCGCGGAACCGAAGAAAATGTACACGCAGGCCTCGGAAATTTCTAAATAATTTAGCACCACAGTTTATTTACGCGTGGAGGTCTTTAACTTCCACATCGTCATCACGCAAAAGACGAGCACGCGGTAGTTAGGCATTACCGCATTTCGAACTCACTCTGGCTCTCGATCGTCTGCTAGGCTGTTACTGATTGCGCGAGCCGATGCCCGATCTGCAACATACAGGAGAGCGAGCAGGAGTGAGTTCCACATGGTCGCAAGCTACTGCTCCCACGTGGCAACCTTCTCCGTGATGACGTGGGGACACACATACCCCTCTTGGGTAATCATACCGAAACAGGTTTAAAAATTCATTGTGTTAAATTAATTAGCGCAATGATAGGTGAGTTCGCACTTTTACTTGTTTTTCGAGGGCCATGATCTCAACCTAAAGTGTCCGCACTCCCTTTATGACCAACAGTGCGAACGTGCTAGTTTAACAAAAGTGACAGCAGGTAGTAATTTGACTATGCATTACAGCCCGTGTGATTGCTCGTTAATGAGTGATGTCCAAAGCATGGCGGCCATTATGTGTTTACGGCTACTGCAATCTCTCCCAGCTCTTGCAGGGCACCCACCCATAGCCTTCCAGATTGACTTCCTTTATTGCGAGAGTGCCGTTTTTGGGATGTATGATTTGGACTCACGCGTACTTCTTGTCAACAGCGCATAGTAAGATGATGTTGTGACCAGCACGTCCGTGAAACTTCTGAAGCGTACGCGATTCGTAAGAGACGCTGGTGTGGGTCGCCGCACCATTTGTCAGTGTCTCGCAGAATAGCGGTTAACCACATGAAGCTGCGAAGGAGAGCTCCACAGCTGTTTTCGTGCGGCAGCGGCGACGTGTGCCGGCGTGGTATAGAATGTATCCGCGAGATATCAGCCTGGTATGTTATCGATATCTCGCGAACGTGTGGTGGCGTGGAATCGAACATCAGCAAGATATCGACCAGATATGATATCGATATCTCGCGATGTCGAATATCAGCCAAAATATCAGCTCGCAACGCAGATTGTGCTGGAACTCCGATGTCGCCGAATGACCAGGGCGTTCCTATATACGGGCAGGTGGACACCGGTGTCGGTAAGGTCAGCAGCGCTTGCCGCAAGAAGAGTCTGATATAGCAAAGAGCATATAAGTACTGCGACTCGGACGTTTTGAAAATAATCGGATATAGACAAGTAAATGCACCGGATTTAGTGACGGGCTTGCAAAGTCGTGGGTAGATATCGGTCAGTGACATAAAAGGTGAATATGGTTTTCTAAGAGTGCGAGAATTTTTTTTATATAGCTTCGTTTTTGATGCATCACTTGCTCGAATTCGCTCACATTGGCGATGGTTTTCGAAGAGAAGTTCAGCCTATAGCCAATTAGCAGAACAATAAAGGTGTGGCAATACTGACGATACTAGTTGTCAGAAGGGCAAATGAGCAGAACACTACTCTGAGCTTCGCCTTTGTTCTTCAAACACCGCAGAGGAACATCATTGCGTAAGATGAAGACCAAATAATGTATCAGCAGCACAACGTTGTGCACAGCTTTCTCGTCTGTAAGGGTCGCTGGCCGTTGTTTGGCGTTGGGTAATATTGAATTTTGGTTGGAGTTTTCATGCTATCAGATATGAAATGAAAATGAACACCAGTAGAAATACTGTAATTTCCTAAATCTGAGAGTCCCTACAACGTGCTATTGCTTTCTTCCTTATTAGTTGCGGCGGAACTGATCTAAAAAAATCGTACGCGAAATTAGGCACCTTTGTTTGTCATAGAGTCCGCGCCTCATGTGCTGAATCCAATGTCTTGGGCGAAGGCCTAGAGAAAAGCGGTATCGCAAACGTGTTTAATTACCACAAAGAAATAATTCTCGTACAGCGGAACGGTCGCATTGAGAATGTCGACACACGAGGCTCTATTTTAAACACAAAACACGGATGACAGGCTAGCAGAACCCAGAAACAAGCTTGTGTTGGGCACTTTGCGCAAAGTAGGATTATTAAGGGCGATAGCAGAGCTGGCATATCATATACACCTTTCGACTTCACTTTCCAGGACATGCAGGCTGCAGCGTGCACTGTGGTAATGGATGCAAAAAATTACAAGGTAGCGGCCTTCTGGTTGGCTTACTTGTGACGTCACACCCGCGACTGAAGTGTTCGCTAGGTTCTGCCGCCAAACTTATTTTTCAATATATGCGGCTGGGGTTCTTTGAAGTGAACGAGTTAACGAATTAACCGCTATGTTCCAACCATAACTGAGACATCGTTCGGGCCACACGGCGCGCAACAAACATGGCCGAGCTCGGCCGAGGTTCTCGATGCTTTGAAACGTGTCTCTGACTTAGGCACACAAACCATGTTGTGAGCCGGCTGCTAATATGGCGCGTCGACTGTCCACGGAAAGCTGTGTAGTTTAGCCTTATGCATATCTGTCGACTCTGCGTAGCTAAATATGCTTGAACAGTTCCTTTCCTACGCGGAAGCCGTTCTTGTGTCTTTTATTGCTGTTCGGTTCCGGTTTGGTTCGGGTTCACGCACGTTCTAACAATGCGGATCAAGTAGGTTTTAGTTCCGAGGACCGAATTTCCGGCCCCGGTAAGGTGATGGGTTCGAGTGTGGTTTGGCAACCTGGCCTGAAGAGGAGCGTCATGACGACGTTATAGTCCGAATACACGACGCGAAATCTGCGCACGCACTTAGCACAAGAGTATCGCTCGTATACCAGAGACGGATAGTCCGCGTTGGCGGCCGTGATGAAGGCCGGGGGCAGGGTCCTGCACATGGACATCTCCTCGAGCCAGTCGCTGACCGAGGAAATGGCGATCACGGTGTCGATCCCGGAGCCCGCATTCGCGGCTTCCTTGATCGAATCCTTGTACTGAATCCAGGCGCGTCCGCTGCTGTAACCAATCCCGCCGATGGCGATTACGGTTCTCTTCGTTGGGTCGCCCTTTTGTAGCCGCTTGAGACCCTGTAGCGAAAAGCCATTCCAATGCTAAATATGCGGCAGATATCTGCCCGGCTGGGGGGAAATAATGAATTAAAGAGAAGCGAAATTCCAAGTAAGATATTTTTAATGCGGAAGCATTCACTCGGGAGTGCCCCAGCAAAACCTGTCCTTCCCCTGACGCCTGGTATCTACAGAATAAATGCATAATTGTTCAAGTTTAGAGATGTTCTCTTTATAATCATGCAATAGTAGGTGATTGGTAGGATTAGGAACAAAATTTTGAGGAAGCTTAAGTTTCGCCTTCAAAAGTGGAACGCCATAAATTTCAGAGATCCCCGAGTGCTTGTCACGCTTCCCGGCGACAGCCGCTTTCTCGTGTATCCGGGGAGCAAAGCGCGATGGTGGTGTTTCAAGGAACCGAGCCGGCCGCGCCGCTGAGAAAACAGGTTTGTGCTTGAGTTTACTCGAAACAGAATAAAGTCTCCTGGCATATTCAAATGAAACTCCGACTCTATCATGTCTATAGGTTGTGTTTATGTCATACTTTCCGATTGCTCTGACAAATTTATTTTGAGGAGCTGAATTAGTTCGGTAACGCATCCGCGCCACCTGGAGGGCCTCGGTTTTTGAGGTCCGGAATAATTCCTAGACCATCGACGTCCGACGCCGAGATCGGATTTTTCGCCGCACCGTACTTAACCCTCTCACGCTAAACGCAGCGCCTTTTCACTCTGTGAGGAAGGATGATCAGCAAAACTGTGTTTCTTGGTCTTTAATGGCGAACTTCGCCTCCTCCGCGGGTTGGCCCCACTATTGCACTATCTTCGGAATCGCACCACGTGAGGAGAGTGCGTAAAGCCTGCTTCACCTCCGCCGCGGGACGGCCTGGCTTTGCAATATCTGCGGGATCCGTCCACGTATTGTAAGTGCTTAACGCGCGCTTTACCTCCGCCACGGGTGAACCCAGTATTGCACTACCTGCGGGATCGTCCTACGTATGGGGAGTACTTAACGCCTGCTTCACCTCCGCTGCGGGTCGGCCCGGCATTACCCTACCATCGGTAGCCCACGTATGGGGAGTGCTTAATGCCTAATTCCCTTCCGCCGTGGGTAGGCCCGGCATCGCACTGCATTCGGGATAGGCACACGTATGAAAAATTACTGGTCTATTTTCGGACGCAATCCACCAGATCGTAACCCCAGGCAGCTTCGCATAAAAGGGAAAATACCAAAAGAAAGAAATGATGTGGCATTAAAAACAGACGGTTGTGACGGTGTTCCAGCTCAGTTGATCTCCAAATTAAATGCACAATTGGTTAACACATGTTCTCTTTATAATTGTGTAACAGTAGATGACTTGTAGCAATAAGTGGAAATGTATAAGCTAGCTAAATAAGTAAGCAAAAGGGAAGAAGCAACCGAGCCAAGGAATGCTTATGCATTCGCAGACAATACTCAGAATTTCTGTCTGCAGGATTTCGCGAAATCAAATTTCTTCATATTTTTTCTTCTCATTCATCCTATCGCTATTCGCCTGCGGCCTTTTACGTAAAGCACGCTGTACCTTGACCAGAGCTATAGCTCGCGCTACGAGGCCTTTAAGGGTGGCGATTCGGTCGATGACATTGAGAGAGCCGTAGTGCACGATGTTCTTCGCCTGCAGCAACTTCAGCGAACCGAGCGCCTTGTCCTCAATGGAGCGGTTCGACGCCCTGCAACAACAAGAACGCAAGTAATGATGATAGAATCTATTTATCGAGGGATGGCTCAAATTCGTGAACAGCGCTTTGGCACTTGTGTTCGCGCCTAATACACTGGACCAATTTTTGATGTGTTGCAATAACAGATATTTTTTTCTGAGTATTCGTATTATCATACATTGTAACGGCGTGTTCGTACACACAAAAACTAAAGGAAGGAGCGATGGAAGCGAAGGGAGACGAGGACTATGCGATTTATGTCTAGCGGCTTCGCCCCATTCGTTTCTTTAGGGCGAGCCTTGTAACAATATATATATATATTGTACTGAAGGCACTGGGCAGCGGGCATGGTGCTAGTGGATGAGAAGAAGACGACAAGGTGTGCTTGCTTCCCCGTTTCGATATAGCACCGACCTGTTTTAAGCCTACCGCTGCAACCTAGAGCTAGTGCTGCTAGGCGAACACCCCCCGTTGCATTTGGTGGAGATGCTGGGTTTCTCTTCAACATCCTGGAACTCCGCAGTCGGACGTTACTACCAGCTGTTACAATGGATGAACCGGGACCGTCCCAGGCTGCTGCTCCCGTGCCCCCGGCCATCGTCTGCTCTGGTGTTATCCGCCAGCGCGATCCGGCTATATTTAGCGGCACAGACGACCACGACGTGGAAGACTGGCTCGCCGAATATGACCGTGTAAGCGCCTATAATAAGTGGGACGACCGCGCCAAGCTCACAAATGTCATATTTTACTTGACTGACGTGGCCAACCTATGGTTCCGCAATCATGAAGCCGATTTTACCACCTGGTCGGCTTTCACGGCGACTTTGGCTGAGGTCTTCGGCCGTCCCGCAGTTCGCCAGCTTCGCGCTGAGCAGTGCTTGCGTGGTCGAGCTCAACGCCAGGACGAGACCTTCACCAGTTACTCTCGCTCTGCAAGCGCGTCAACTCATCCATGGATGCAGCAGACAAGATCAAGCACGTCATGAAAGGCATCGATGAGCATGCCTTTCAAATGCTCGTCGCGAAGAGTCCCCGGACGATTGCCGAGCTCATACAGCTTTGCCAGCAGTACGACGAGCTGCGCAAGCAACGTGCATCAACACGCGCTGCTCAGCAGGACACTGCGGATCTCTCCCCGTTGGACTTCGGTCGCGACGCTGCCGACATCTCTGCTTTAATGCCGGAGATAAAGCAGTTCATCCGCCAGGAAGTCGCACGCCAACTCTCTCTGGCGAATAGCGCACCCGAGCCGTCGACAACCCTGGCTCCTTCGCTTCGTCACGTCATTCAGACGCAAGTTGCCGCGGCGCTGCCATCTGCCCCTCCTCCGCAGCCTGCAGCTGGACCGCTAACGTACGCTGACGTTGTCGCGCGGCCTTACACTCCTCCGGCTCCTGATTCCTACCGGGCCACCGGCACCTTCCATGTACCGCCGCCACCTTCGCGTCCGATAGTCGTTCCTTACTCGGCTGCTGGAGCCCCTGTCGTCAACCCGTGGCGAACACCTGATAACCGGCCAATATGTTATTCATGCCATTTTCCGGGCCACGTAGCACGATTCTGCCGCCGTCGCAGCCCCCGTTTACCTGACAGTGGGGGTGCCTCAAGCTACAGGCCTGCTCGACTTCCGCGTCAGGACCCATCTAACCTTCCTCCGGACACCTCTTACACTCGCCTCCCCTTCGATTCACGCCGGTCGCCTTCCCCACGTCGCCGATCCATTTCCCCGATGGTTCGCCGACCCAGCCCAGCCCGAGAGGAAAACTAGCAGTCGCAGTTCCAGAGGCAAGAACTGCGTTTCCGTCGAACATTTCAAGGCCTCATTCTGCGCCGGCGAACGAAATTGAACTGTCCGTAGACGGCGTCACCGTACACGCACTTATCGACACCGGAGCCGCCGTTTCTATTATTAGTGAGAAGCTCTGCCGCAATTTGAACAAAGTGACCATTCCCCTTACCTCTCTTTCTCTGCGTACGGCAACCTCGCATCGCGTTCAGCCTTCAGCGTCGTGCACAGCCCGGGTTGTCATTCAAAGCGTTATGCATGTTACCGAATTTGTCGTCCTGCCTCGTTCCTCGCACGACGTTATTCTTGGTTGGAATTTCCTATCTGTAAATCAAGCTCTTATCGACTGCGCTCGTTGCGAACTTACGTTATCAGTGCCGTGTTTTGACCCTGACGACCATTATTCTCCTAAAGTTGTTGCCGCCTCTGACATCGATATTGCACCTTTCTCCGCCGCTCTGGTTCCTGTGTTATGTAGCTCTGCTGCGAACTCATCTGTCCTTTTTACGCCGTCGACCACTTGTGCGCGCCGCCGGAACTTTCTTCTTCCGTTTGCTGTCGTCACTTTTTGCGAAGGTTCTGCTGCCCTTTACGTGTGCAATCCGTCCGCCTGCCCATCATCCCTACTCCGTGACGAGTGCCTGGGTACCGCTGAAGCTTTCGATAGCATTCTTCCGGCCACCATGTTTGGTGATACGGCATCACTTCCGATTTGTGCCGTAACTCCTCCCGCCGCGACCGATGCCCCTGTAGACGTCTTCGCTCGTGCCGTCGACGCAGAACTCACACCTGCGCAGCACACCGAAATCATCAAGCTCCTCCAGCGTTTTCGTGCCTCATTTGACATTGGCCAACCATCCTTGGGCCGGGCGTCCGCAGTCGTTCACCGTATCGACACCGGCCAACAAACACCATTGCGCCAGCGTCCGTATCGTGTGTCGGCCGCTGAACGCCGTATCATCAACCAGCACGTTGACGACATGCTGGAGCGTGGCATCATCCAGCCCTCTAACAGTCCCTGGGCATCTCCGGTTGTCCTTGTTAAAAAAAAGACGGCTCCATTCGGTTCTGCGTCGACTATCGCCGCCTTAATCGAATAACGCGCAAAGATGTCTATCCTCTGCCCCGCATCGACGATGCCTTGGACAGTCTGCAGGGAGCGGAATTCTTTTCCTCGCTGGATCTACGCTCCGGGTATTGGCAAGTGCCAATGGCAGAGGCCGATCGCCAAAAGACAGCCTTTGTAACTCCTGATGGGCTATATGAATTCACCGTCATGCCGTTCGGCCTCTGCAACGCGCCTGCCACTTTCGAGCGAATGATGGATAGCATTCTTCGAGGGCTGAAGTGGAAAACGTGCCTCTGTTATTTGGATGACATTGTGGTTTTTTCCACCGACTTTGCGACGCACCTCAGCCGCCTCGAGCAAGTCCTTGCGTGCCTCTCCACTGCAGGACTGCAACTCAATCTGAAGAAATGCCACTTCGGCGCTCGCACACTTACTATTCTCGGTCATGTGGTTTCCAAAGACGGTATCCTCCCGGACCCCACGAAACTTAGCGCCGTAACCGAGTTCCCCAAACCAACCACCATGAAAGAGCTTCGCAGTTTCATCGGCTTGTGCTCATATTTCCGGCGCTTCATCCGTAACTTCGCCTCTATCATCGCCCCCTTGACGCAGCTTCTCACCGGCAGTTCTGACCTATCAGCCTGGTCCCCGGCATGCGACGACGCATTCCAAGAACTGCGACGCGTTCTCACCTCTCCTCCGGTACTGCGACACTTCGATCCATCTGCACCAACTGAGATCCATACGGACGCTAGCGGTGTCGGGCTCGGCGCTGTTCTTGCACAACGCAAGGATGGCTTCGAAGAGTACGTCGTCGCGTATGCCAGCCGCACCCTTCCCAAAGCCGAGGCGAACTACTTGGTTACTGAAAAGGAATGTCTGGCCATCATTTGGGCAATCGGAAAATTTCGTCCTTATGTGTACGGGCGTCCATTTGACATCGTGACCGACCATCATGCCCTATGCTGGTTATCTTCATTAAAAGATCCAACTGGTCGGCTCGCCCGTTGGGCATTGCGCCTGCAAGTGTACGACATCCGCGTTGTTTATCGCTCCGGCCGAAAACATTCAGACGCAGACGCTCTATCCCGGTCACCCCTGCCCGCCGGTCCTGTCCACTCGTCTATTTCCACACATGGAGCCTTCGCCCTCAACATTACCGACATGCCATCAGAGCAGCGCAAGGACCCATGGATCTCTTCGCTTATTGACTTCCTGTCTAGCCAGTCGCCAGCGCCTATTTCTCGGACGCTCCGTCGTCAAGCCGCGCACTTCATCATTCGGGATAACCTGCTGTACCGCCGCAACTACAATTCGAGCGGTCGCAAGTGGTTGCTTGTTATACCCCGACACCTGCGCCCTGACATCTGCGCCACGTTCCACGACGATCCCCAATGCGGCCACGCTGGTGTCTTCAAGACATACTCTCGCATCCAGCTTCGGTACTACTGGCGCGGTATGTACCGCTTCGTTCGCCAGTACGTCCGGTCCTGCCTCATATGCCAACGACGCAAGACGCCACCTCAACATGCCACCGGTCCCTTGCAACCTTTACCATGCCCCGCGCGCGCGTTCGACCGCGTCGGCATTGACCTATACGGTCCGCTTCCCAACACTCCAAGTGGCAACCGCTGGGTTATTGTCGCTATCGACCACCTCACGCGGTACGCCGAAACTTCAGCCCTAGCATCTACCACAGCAAAAGACGTCGCCAGTTTTATCCTTCGAAACCTGATTTTACGCCATGGAGCACCTAGAGAATTACTGAGCGACCGCGGTCGCGTTTTTCTCTCCGACGTCGTTGCAGCATTGCTAAAGGAGTGTCGCATCATTCACCGTACCACCACGGCATATCATCCTCAAACTAATGGGATGACAGAGCGTTTCAACCGCACCCTTGGTGACATGTTGGCCATGTATGCTTCATCTGACCACTCGAATTGGGATCGCATTCTGCCTTTCGTCACCTACGCTTACAATACCGCCACGCAAAGCACCACTGGGTTCTCCCCTTTCTTTCTCCTTTACGGACACGAACCTTCATGCACTATGGACACGATTCTGCCTTACCGACCAGATGCTTCGGAGTGCACGACTGTTTCTAGAGCGGCTGCTTACGCCGAAGGATGTCGCCAGCTCGCTCGTTCGTTGACATCCCAGGACCAGTGGCGCCAAAAGCATCGCCATGATTCATCTACTGCGGCTACGTGCTTTGCTCCTGGCTCGCTGGTCTGGTTGTGGGTGCCCTCTACTCCTCCAGGCCTTTCCTCTAAGCTCCTCTCCAAGTACCACGGTCCTTATCGGGTACTGAAGAAAACATCCGCGGTCAACTACCTCATCGAGCCAACGGAAGCGCCTTCCGACCAGCGTCGTCGCGGCCAGGAAATTGTGCACGTCTCCCGGCTCAAGCAGTGCCATGACCCTTCTGTGTTTTCGTGCCCTTAGGTCGCCAGGTTGGCTACTCTTTCGGTGCGGAGTGATTGTACTGAAGGCACTGGGCAGCGGGCATGGTGCTAGTGGATGAGAAGAAGACGACAAGGTGTGCTTGCTTCCCCGTTTCGATATAGCACCGACCTGTTTTAAGCCTACCGCTGCAACCTAGAGCTAGTGCTGCTAGGCGAACACCCCCCGTTGCAATATATATATATATATATATATATATATATATATAGTCATCACATATTAAGCCAAGGAACACTGCAACTAAGAAGAGCTTGTTCGCTTCTTACATGACTAATAATGCTCCTTGACACACACCCATATATATATATATATATATGTTTGTGTGTGTGCAGCTTGTGTAGTATACAGATAAGCGCGCTTGTGAAGTTCACGTGCTATTGTACCCCCTGATTACTGGTAAATGACGTCACTTCACAAATTGGCCACCTTTGTCCGAGTTCTGGTGGCGTAGCGCTCGCAAGGTGCGTTTGATGGCGGGCTACGTGTTCTGTCAGATGTATCGAGTCCCTATCGCGACGCGATTTTTGGTTCACTTCGATGCTTTCGTGCGGTTGCGCTGGCCGACGGGCTCGGCTTCCGATGATGCGTACAGCACGCCGCACCCGAAATTTCCTTTGGCCCTCAAGGAAACTGCGGTCCGTGCATGGTTGCGACTGCCTGGACGTCGCTTTCCGCTCTAAAAGCCCGAAACGGCCGTCTTGTCGAACAGCAGGGTATTTGAATATACCACCCTAGGCAGACCACGGAAGTAAATTTCGCAGCTTTGGCTGCGAAAATGACGTCACTTCCTTTTTTTACCGGATATGGCGTCAGATTATTTGTTTGTTCTACCGTAAGTGCTCCCTCGTCACGCTGATGGCGCTAAGCCCCATGAACCAGCTATGGACCGCCATGTTCTGAACGTGTAGGGCTCCTATGGAAGCTTCGCTACTAGGTATATTTAATTTACCTTGTTTTTGCCGTCACGGGGTGCCTTCCCCTAGCTCAGCGCGCTGGGAGGTGGAGCCCTATCGTATGGGACACAAGATACATTATAAAATTATCAAATGGGGCCTGTTCGAACTTCCTTTTTCATCGCGCTTAGCAGACGGCTGGTCACTGTCGTGCCATTTTGCTCCTCAGGAGCTGCTAGCTCGCGCAAGTGCTTCGCCATATGTGTTTCGTCTTTGAAGACAACATGGTATCCGGCTGACCTCAGAGGTCTACCGCCGTGCATGTCCCACGTGACATACGGGAGCATAGGGTCTTGATATGGATACCCATATGTTCATATAATCATATGAAACATGCGCCACGTGACATAAGAGGACATACGGGTCTTTGTACGAGTCTCCGTATGTGAGTTGCAACACGAGGGTTCTTCTTTTCTTTTGCTTTTGTGTGTATGTGTGTGTGTGTGTGTGTGTGTGTTTGGGTGTGTGTGTGTGCGTGCTTGTATGTGCAAGCGCTGCCATAAGCTTCCATGCAGTGCCCCTATGACAGTGCTGTCAGTGTCTAAAGAAAAGAACATTGCTGAACACCATTACGATTGCTGGTAGCACTTTCTTTACGAGAAAAAAAATTGCAATTGTCATTTTTGTTGTTGCAATAACTAACGGGTGTATGCCGTGTTGCAGCTGATATCGAGCGCGCTGGTACATGTAATCAAATGGGGGCATGCCATATGTAAAATGAAAACACGTGGCTTTTCTTCATATTGGATCCGTAACGTGCATACGGTATTACTGGATATGGAGCAGGGGGGGGGGACGTGAGGTCGATAATCATGGATCCTCCGTTGCTCCAAGTACTGACCTGACGTCGAAGGAGAGCCCCCCTTGAGTCTTCTTGTACTTTGGCATGCGTTGCTGGAACACCAGGAAGCTGGTGATGAAGCGCGTCGACCGGATTTCACTGCTGTTCGAGTGGATGAACACGTGTGTGTAGTAGATGTAGTGGCAGAGCCCGTCCGCCGGGTACTGCCTGTATTCGGCCGCAGTGCCGCCCACGGTGCAGATCAGCTCCCTGCGCGCTGCGCGGTTCGCATTTGTCAAAGTTACGTCACCCTATATGCTGCGGGTAGTTTTCTTTTACTCCATACTGGATGAAAAAAAGTTCCCTGTTGCAGGTGACACTCGAAGACACAGATGTTACTCGGCATGAGAAGCAGGAACGCCTAGTGGACTGAATGGGGAAACTCGCGGCGTGTAATACAAAAGTTTAATTACTACAGATTATATATGCGTCTTCAAAGTTTACGTTACGTATATTAACTAGTTGTCTGGTGAGCGCATCAATTGTTCGAGAAACTGAAATGCGAAGCCGACTACTTGAGAAACATTCGTGTCCTCCAATACAAAAATGTCGCTACTACACATGATATATAGCTGATGAAAACTTCAGTTAGTTATGATGCTATGTAGGTACGTGCAATATGCTATGTAATCATGTCCCTCTGTAGAGCTTAATGTAAGATTCAAGAGGTCAGTGTACTCGGGGGGGCCGGGCCCGTGTCCAACAAAATTTGGGGAAGTGGAGCCGCCTTTCCTCACCCGGCTATTAGCAGTAGAACGGTTCACACTCACACACACAGACATACATGCATACGCTGTGGGTAGACGTGTATATGTGTGCGCGCTCCCTCCCTCACTTTCTTTGAGCAAAGGGACATATTAAGCAGTGGCTACTCGCCGGCCAGTATTGTAATCTAGCCTTGTCTTATCCCGGTAAACGTTGAGTGGTTTTATTTATGTATTTGTGCAAGTTTTTGCGTGTTCCTTTACTACCTCTTATTGTTTTCCAGGCTGATGTGCAGAACCTTGTGTGTCTTTCTGCTCTTTTCACTATACTTAGTGATTTTCGGTGCTTTTGGGGATTTCGTTTTTTTGCCACTCGACCAAGAGCACCCGGTACCCTCTGAAGGCGACAACCATACTCCACAAATTCATGCGATTCGGTTGTTTTTAAACTAAATACTTAAGGCCACATACTACAATTGACGAAATGCAGCCACCAGGTTTCGAAAGAATTCGCAAAATGTGCCACGAAATTGATTCCCAAGGTGCGGCGCTGTCTGTCAAATACTGAGCAGTTGACCACATAGCGACAGCTTTTCCATTCCGGACGTGTCTGCATGCTTGAGCTGCATGATCATTGTTTGAAGCACACATGCACCTGATGCCTACGTAAGTTCCAAGGTAGCGAGCGCCATTCCATCTTTGCCGCTCTCCTCCTCCTCTTATCCTCCTCCTACATGGAGTGCCGCAAGCGCCACCTGTGTAGCATTTTCAAACCTCTCAGCAAGCGTTCGAAAACAAATACCTTTTTCGTTTGTGCCCGACTACATTAACTATCAATAATCCATTTGAAACTTTATTCCATGCAGCATGTTCTTTATTGATGCGTATGTCCGCGTAAACCACGCTACGTGAAATAAAAAAAAAATTTTGCCACCTGTCGGGGGTGGTGGTGATGAGCGTGGGCACGTAAAAAAACCACTTGACCACGCTAAGCTAATCACATACGGACAATGGCGGGAGTGTACGAGGATGAAGAGGACGGCGACTTGATTGCGTAGTGGCGCTGTCTTGAAAGGTGTCTATCTTGGGAGCCCAATATAGTCAAGGACCGTTGCGGTTTGAGATACTTATTAGAGGTCACAGTATGCAAAACACCAGACGGAAGCGAGCGAGAACAATGCACTAATTACATAATAATTATTTTAATTATTAATTAATACCTAAAGTGTAGAATGTCTTAATACTAATTAACTTAATTTGACCGAATCTCGACAGTTCGTTATTGTATCGCTGTTGTAACGTATCACGGTAATATCAGCTCAGATATATACTGTAATATTTGAACGTACTTCTAATATACACGGATGAAGAAATTGGAAGCGTAGTCGTAAGACAAATAAAACGGAGGTTATCGGGGTGAAAACCGCGCCCAAGCATACGCGATGGCCTACGGTCGTTTCTTGCAACCCCACGCAGCTGCGCTGAAATCGCGTAACGCGGGGTCGACCGTGCTGACATTGCGCGGCGAATGTGGCCGTTGCAAAAGCGACAGTGCTTCCCGGTGCCCAGGCCGAGAGCTGATGACCTTGAGTGCGGCGACCTGAGTGAAGCACACAGCGTAGTTCGGAGAAAGCGGCAGCGACTCCGGCTGCTAGCGCTACCAAGCTAGTAAATTAGGGTGCGGCGCAGGGACGAACCATACTTACACTGGCTGGAGAATAATTTTTATGGACACGCTGTTCACGCGCTGGTTTGTATATAGTAATTATTACGCGCGCTAGCTTATCGTGGGGCCGAGTCTTAAGCGCCGCGTAGCTTTGCCAATCTTCGCGACAAAATCAGGAGGACTCTGGCTGTAGCTTGGCGTAACGATAAAGAACTCTCGCAGGAGGCCAGAAGCGCATTCACAGACGAAGTAGGCTGAACTGCAACCGATGTCTGCTCTCAGGGAGGCTGGGATGTCGAGCAACGCAAAGGGCAGTGCGTGATGCCATGCGGACGGATCGCGTGCTTTCGGCACCGCTTCCGAGTTGGGCGATGCATGCGCCCTACCAGTCCATAGCTGGCTGGGTGGCATGGGCGGTCATCCAAATCCGCGCAGTTCCAAGTAGTTGCGTCAGGCTAGAGAGCAACGCTCACTTAAACTGCAGACCGCTGTCCGTAGTAATGAGTGAGGACATGCACGTGCCATGGTTGAGCCGTGATATCCGGTAGAGGAATAAAGCGCGCAAAACGACCTACGCATGTCAAGGAGTGGCACAACGGCACGGCGGCAGGGCACCGACGATGTCTAAATTGTAGCAAGGCAAAAGACTTAGTCGTTATCGAAATATCGATAGTACAAAAACTATCGACAGTACTATATATCGATGCCGCACAACTGATATCGACAGTACTGTCAAGTGCACTGTGGTAGTATCGATGATGCAATATCGGTAATGTAAAACTACGGAATGTACCCAAACCAAACCCTGCCACATGAAGTTGGCGCTGCTTTCCTGTTCCCGAATGCATGAGCTGGGTGTTACGTGTGGTGTTAATCATGTCGCAATACTATATAATACTGTCATAGCCTTTTTTACACTACCGCATGTTTATAAAAAGAATATTCATAATCAAGGATAGTTAGTTTGAGACAGTTTTTCATCAAGTGGTTGTGTTCAAAACACGCACTTGGCATGGAGAAGGCACCGAAGGGGGGAACCGTGTGGTACTGAACTTTACGTCGCTTGCACCTAATGCAGATCCATTGGCGAACATCGCGTTCCATGGTCCCCCACACGCAGCGGTCCACGATGAGGCACCGGGTGACTCGTACGTGGGTCGAACCGCAGAATGCCGCTCATCAAACATTGCGCATCCACACTGAGCGGCCACGAAAGTGCCGGGCGATCCGGTCGACATGTCACACACGATGGAGTCCGAGCTGAACGGCAGCTTCACTTCGCGAAATGAGAAGGTCGCTGCTGGGCTGTGGAGGTGCAAGCCCAAGACAATGTGTGTGTCTTGGGCCGCGGCGAGAGCAGCGAGGACTACACTGTCAATGTGGGTTGCCTGGAGTGCCATGACAGCGGGTGGATAACGTGCATCAGCGAGGACATTTTGCTGGAGCCGCAGATATAGCAGAGACCTTTCTTCGTGATTGCCCGACCGATATGCGCTTGCCTGAGTTGCGAGAGAGTCATCTGGGGACTTTTGCATCTCGGAATCTCGCTTTTCCTAGGTAACACAGTTCCACGGAGGAGGAAGCGCTTCACTCAGCTTGTCCCTAGCTGAGCTGCACTGTGTTGTATATGTGCAGTGAATTCTGATAAGTACGATATCTGGCGCTGCTCTCAGGCTGTGTGTGCGCGTCCGTCTCATTTCAGTGATCGGAGTGGAAACGTGCGAGGCTTGTTGTCATTGAGGTTGCAGAGATCGGCTGCATCGTGGAAATGGTGGAAGTAACGAACTGCTTGATAGGCGGCCAGGATTAGTTGCGTAACTTCTTTGCGCTACATGAAGGGCCTGCGTGATTGGGTATGCGTGGCTGTGAATGATTTTTGCCGAAACGACGGTCGACGCCGGGCCCGGCCAAACGCGCTGTAGCGCTGTTCTGCAGGCGCTAGTTTGCGAGAGCATAACGCAATGATTTGCAAAGTGTGCTCACTCCGTTGTTGTAGCAACGCTGCCAGGGTAAGCCGCCTCCACCGCAAGGCAAAGACGCGAGTCCATTTTAGAGCGATAGCTCTATTACCCCAGGTACAAATCCACAAAACGCCTGGTTACGTAAATCTGACCTTCAAGCTCAGCCAAAGTCAAACTGATGCAGCCTGCCACTACCGGCGGCTGCTGCGTACTCCGCGTGGGCACCCATATCTTGAAAGTGATCTGCGACGTAGACAAAGTGCGCGGTCACGTGGCCCTCATCTTCGAAGCCATCTGCGATGCATACAAACCGCGCCGACTGCTGGTGGCTTCGTGTGCGCTGTGCTTTCGACGCTTAGTTTGCGTTGAAGCAAAATGCAGCATGAAGCTCATTTCGCTCGCTGCTGCTGCCGCGTCTAGCAGCGTTGTCTTTTGGTGCAGTTGTAGATGCGGTAGTTGCTGACGGCGCCGAGCAGCATCCGTGTCCTTTCCCAAAGCAACCAAGTAAGCCGTGCTATCCCGCGACAAACTTAGTTTAACTGCATTCGACCACGACAATGCTTAACGCGACAGCGTTAAGGGCCCCGTGTCGTGGAAAATGTGGCACTGGCGTTCCGCGCCCGGAGTCGACCATCGTTTCGGCAAAAATCATTCACAGCCACGCAAACCCAAACACGCAGGCCCTTCATGAAGCACAAATAAGTTACGGAACTAATTCTTCAAAGTAAAATACGTCAGAAAAATTGTAAAGTACGACTTCCACGCTACCTGTAGACATGATAGCGTCGGATCTCAATTTGAATATACGAGAAAACATAATTATGTTACACGGAAACTCAAACACAAACCCCTTATCAAGCGTTTCCAAAATTCGCAGAGTGGCCATGGCCTCCGAGATTTGCGCGCTCGTAAAATGAAGCTGCCGTCGTACTTCCCTTCTCCGAGGGTCTCATTCCGACTAACGCTGAGCGCAACTCCCGATTGAAGGCACTGTCACTTCAGCAGCCGGGGCAAGAAGGACTGGTCTATCGTGCCGCATATATTCAAGCTTCCTCTTACGCAACCCTACTACGTCACAGGCGGGTTGTCCCACGAATGGAGTTTCATACATTTACTAGAGGGAACAGTGGCGCTAGCGTCTACGGAACCTTCAAGCTGGGCCGTTCAACCCGCACGGCAATAATGGAAGTACATGAATTTGCCTAAACCTCATCCTCCTGGATTTGAATGGCTTCGTGACTTCACAAGCTTCTCATTTTTAAGGAAGTGCTGCGTTATAAATAGTTAAATAAACGATACTAAAATTGTTGGACGGCAGGGTTTGAACGCAAGACATTTAGCACAGAAAGCCCGATATTGAATCCATTACGCTGCGGACGCATGGACAAGTGGAACCACTGCAATTAGACGCGACAATGCCTGCGTCCAGTCTTACCTTCTGTATTCAAAGAAAGTATAAATTGCTTTGCAATTTAATCCAATTTAGGAGCAGATAAAACGTACTCAAGCAAGTCACAATAACGTCAAAAGCCCCATGCATGAAGACCGGACAAATCCAGTGTCCTAAACGTAATTCCCATCGCGGCAGAACGATCGCAGTGCCAGAATTCCCTCGAGTAATTATTGTAGGAAACTCTGTGGCCCAGCGAGCCTTGTTTCGCTGTTCTGCGTGCGTAGTCTGGTAAACGGAACGGATTATTTGATGTCAATTGTTCCGTTTTACATAGTCTTCTTGAAATGTGCTAATACGGAACTAGACTTTTACGATGATTCCGTTCAACTTTCGAGTATAAACATTTGGCCTAATGTTTGCGACTATTAATTTAATTAATGCAATTAGTTTATTAGTGAACTGATTGTTTTCCTGCTTCTTTTGTAAATTGTCTCCGCCAGGGCAGATAATTCATCTGTAGTGATGTAATTCCCGTATAGTATGTAGGCTTTTCCATATAAAATTTACCGCCCTTCCCTTAATGTGAGGAGGGGTACAAGCGAAGCTCCGTATCCACGGCTCTTCCTTGTCCTAACGCCTCGTCTTCGCGCTTCCTCACGGCGAGGTCGGCACATCGACGACGAGCCCTTTCTCGAGCGAGTTCCCGGCGGCGTTCATCAAACGCCGCCTGTTCTTCGGCCGAACGCACGCCGCGTGTTCCGCTCCCACTGCCGTTCCTTCAGCGCAGCCTGCTCTTCGGCAGAACGAACCAATCGCGGGGTTCCAATCGGACTGCCGGGCCTGAATTAGCGGGAAACCGCAGGCACGAGGCAAGCGAACATGCAATCACACCCTTTCCCGCTTCCGGATGGAGGAGACGCCTCTGACTGAGTCGCGCATTGCGCTGCGCCTACTTCTTCATGCATATAAATCTCGTTTTAAGGAGTGCGAACGGCGAAGCGGGTGTGGTTGAATTGGTTAGCGCTGTAGTCTCGCAACAAAGAGGTCGGTGCTTCGAATCCGCATCCCGACAAGCAGTTTTCATTTTCGCACGACTTGAGCTGTTTTTTTTTTCTTACGGCAACACCAACGCCGACTCGCGCGAGGCAATGCAAGCTTCGCTTGAAAAAAAATTGTCGGATGTAAAAATGAACCGCAGTATTACGCTGAAATGGGCAGGTCGGTACGGAAATTAAAAGAAACAGCGCTAAAATACACGAAGGTGACGAGAGGAGCCCATATTTGTCTCTTCTTTTCAGCGTCCAGTTTCTTTAGAGTTGTTGTGTTTCGATGCAAAAATCATAGAAAAAGAAAGACACTCGATATCGAGTGTAAAAGCAGAACTCGGACGGTGCGCCGCGTTATTCATGTCGTATATGTGTCTGGCTTAGTGAGGCACGGGAGTTAGATCTTCGGAGCTTCTTTGACTCATCATGTGTGACCATCCTGTGATCAGCCGTAGGTCCTGACTGCGGCATTTCATGCTGTTTTAAATCCTGATGGTGTGGGCAACAGTCGCTGTCAGTCAGACTCCTTGGCGCAAACAAAGATCGTTCTTAATTTCTTCCTTTTTTCGACTAAGCTACAAGGTGCCCAGTGCCAAAGAAATACAAATGAAACGATAAATATTGAGACATCATTCTATTAGGTGGTATGGAATTCCTTCGATTGCGCACTGCTGCCATCTCAACTACAAGAGCTCTGGGTATCACTCACGTGGGACAGTCGTAGTTGTGGCCGCTCTAGGAGTTGTAGGTCGAGCAACTGGAGGTCGCGACGTCGGCGGATGCTGAGGAACAGCTGGCGTAGCGCCAGGATCAGGTGGCGGAACAGGTCGACCAGCTGGCGGAATCCGAGAACCAGCGGGCTGAGACTGAGGGTGAGGCTTTGACGAGGTGGTTGTCGTGGAAGCAGTGACTACAATCGGTAGGGGCAGCGGAGGAGGACTGCCACCACCTCCGCCTCCACCCCCGCCTCCATCTCCACCTCCTCCTCCGCTTCCGAAGTCGCCGACGTCAGGAGCCGCGTCGCCTGATTCGTTATCGTCTGCATATCGCGCCCCTCCTTGAAACCTTGAGACTCCGCGTACAAGCGCAGGCCATCAACCTTCTCAGAAATGCTTAAATTTGGGGTAGTTGCTTTGCCCTCAATAACGGGACCACTAAAGAGAAACAATAAATAAGTTTGCTTTGATGAAGTATACCTGAAGAACTTTATTTTAGTTCATTTCGAATTAAAGGAGGGGGAGTGGAAGGCGTGTTTGACTATTAGAAAAGAGAATGTAGGTTAAAGTTCGAATTCCGTGGTTTCGCGTAGAAACGCTTTAGGACTTGTATATCAGTATGACGGCGCGAATTTTAAAGTATTTTTTTTCTTATTTAGGACCGTTCTTGTTCTTGTTCTCGTTCTTGAAAATTCCTACGCTCAGTCCTTAACTTTTCCGTAAAAGAAAGTACTCTGTCCCTGCCCCCCTCCCTAGCGCCACTGGGCGGGACCAGGCGCTGTCAATCAAAATTTGCGACGTCACAGCTTGCTGGGGCAGGCATAGAGTTCCCCAGAATAATTACTAAAGTAACGCCGTCCCTGCATTCGTTGAGCCACCATGGGAATGATGGGTAGCAATGGATTTATGTGATCTTTGTGCTTGTGGATTAAGAGGCTCTTGAGGCTCTGCTCATTGCGCTTTAAAGCGTAGGGGGCCCTGCGAGCACGCACAATCGCTACTAATTTAAGCGCGGTTGAGACTCTCGAGCTGGCCCAAATTGAAATGCGCCAAGCGTCTCAACCCTCCGGCTAGCCCTTGAGGAATCTATAAGGGCGTTCTACGTAGCTTGTTGACGGATGCTTGCGTGGTGTGATGGTTTGAATATCGGGCGTGTGTGCTGGAAGTCATACGTTCGAATTCTGCCCTCGGGCAAATTTTCATGATGTTTATCTAATTACTTGCTACGTAGTGCTTCGTTAAAAACGACCAGTTTGCAAAGGCGTTTAAAGCCGGAAGGACGAAATTCAGGCAAGTCCGTGCGCTACCCAGAATTCCCGTAGTTCTGTCTAGTACGAAACTTTGTGGGTGCGGGAATTTCAAGCGAGCGACGCCAGTCGCCTTTAGTTCATGCGTATTTTCTGGCCTGTTTTTTGCATTGTGTAACGGTAATTTATTGGCACCCCTGAACAACTTTTTTTTTACTGTTCTTTTATTCTCGTGCCACTTAGGTTGCAACGACAAAGTCTTTGCAAATATTTTTTGCTTACCTAAATGAAACGACGTCCCAAAAAATTAGCAAATATATCGAAGGGAGTTCCACGCAATCCAATATTGATTTACTTTTTACATAGACACGACAATAAATGTGCGCAACTGTCTTGCCGTGAAACAGCCACTCATGTCGGGGACAGCATTCGACGTGCCTGTGCCTATTCTCTGGAAAACTGTGTCAAGCACTTCTACCTCGTACCACAAGTACAGTCGTACTATGTATACAGAAACACGGTTCTAGGTAAAGGGGGTGTAGCTTTTGTGGTCAGAAAATTTACAGGTATGTGAAACACTGCTTCACATAAAAGCGTCCATTTCGAACACATCTCCGAGTACTTATTGTCGCGTGTATTTCAGAAGTAAAAAAAAAAGAAAATTCCCAGATATGAAACGCCCTTTCCTGTAGTTTGCAATGTTAGGAGGAACGCCGCTCCATTTAAAGCGACTGACAACTGGGCAGAATATGTTGTGAGCCGGTGGCAGAAGTTCTATCACTATCATGTACAGTGGTACAAATGAGCGTGGTGTTCGAGATTTAGGTAGGAATTCATATTTTGAAATCGGCAAAGAAGCTCACTAGAAACCAGCAACTGACGCGAACGGGCGCTGAAGCTTTGGTATAACTTCGCGTGCACTATCTATGAGATTACTGTACTCGAAGTCGGCCGTTATTAAGCGCCCCATATATACTTAGTGTTTAAAATTGTAGTTGTTACATAATTGTGCTTTTTACGCTTTATCCTATGCGCATTACGAAGTGAAAAAAAAAAGCTCGCGGTAACGAGCGATGCTCGTGTCTCTCTATGCATGGCGGTGCACATGATATCCGTTGTACGCGCATGAAATTCCGAGCTCGCACGCAAGATAAATCCTTTGTTCCAGCTCGCTAAGGTATTCGACAGTCTACGGGGCTTCGGAAAAGAAAAAGCCCACGCGTGAGTACGTCAACATGCGCTCAACTGCCTATCATGCGTCAGAGCGTCGCTTCACTTTAGAGAACTTGGCTTGGCTAAAAAAAACAGTATTTACTGGTTAACGAC
Source organism: Dermacentor variabilis (assembly GCF_050947875.1). Taxonomy (NCBI): domain Eukaryota; kingdom Metazoa; phylum Arthropoda; class Arachnida; order Ixodida; family Ixodidae; genus Dermacentor; species Dermacentor variabilis. Next base: position 107,760,347 of record NC_134574.1, read on the forward strand.
CAAAACTGTTTGAGAGGAAACCACGGGAACAGGCGCAGTTCTAACTGTAGAAATAATCCAGCGCGTTGGAAAACACGAATCGCTGAAACATCGCCTTGATAAAGAAAACAATACTTTCTCCCAGCTGCGACCGCGCTTGTCATCTGCCACCCACCGATGGCTGTGTATAATTGCTATTGCGTTCAACTATCACTGGTTACACCATGCTTCCAGTGAACGACTACATCCCGACTGCAGATCGAGAAATGTCTCATAAGCACCGTTTGCACAAAAAAGTACTGCTAAAACAAGCTTTATTGCACAAACAAGTAATGAGTACCATAAAAAAATGGTTGCCAGTCCCTTTAAGTGGGGAGAAATGCCTTGAAAACGTTCTTAATTGAAGGTTGGAATTAAGTGGAACGACACTAATGCTGTATAGGTCCATTATTGGTGCGATGGCGCTACAGAGAGTAAACGAAGACACGAAAGTATGTAGTGAAGACAAGCGCGGCACGTCTACTTCTTCACCGTGTCCACTTTTATCCCTCTTCGTTTGCTCAAGGCCTTCACATGTTACTAGCCCATACATAACTGCACATGCACTCATGTTACATAGGCTGGGGGAGGCGTGGCTTGCGGACGAGGGAAAGGAGAACCAGGTGGCTGTCCTGGACTAAGCCCAGCGAGCTGCTCGCGCCAGTGGAGCCTTGGACTAAGTGCCCAACCACGCTTGCCTACTTTTATTTTTTGGAAAATAAGGTTTCCTTCCTTGCTTGCTTCCTTCCTTCCTTCCTTCCTTCCTTCCTTCCTTCCTTTCGTGGCGCCATCGCACCAGAAACCAGCCTCTTCAAGTATCTGCTAGCTGAGGACGTGGTAGCAGCTCACCACCAATGCTTCCGGCCATGATGAAGAAGGCGATTCCTGCCACGCCGAGGCACATCAAGAATATGACAACAGCTGTCATTGCTGTAGAGTCACTGCACAGTGATAAAGAAGCGTGTTCCTTTTGAAAGCTTCATTGGCTTTTGAATGGCAACCTCCCGAAATTCCTTCAACTTCCCGCTTTTCCTACGATTCGTAATTCTTTTTCTCGGTCTATGGCCCATTTTCCTTTTAAGGTATGTCACTTATGTAAGCTTGCTTCACCCCATCACGCGGTGTTAAAAAAATGAAAGGACCGAGCAATCGCTACAAAAGATGCATATGATTGTGATATCTTCAATATAAACATTTCATTTCTCGTGCGTGCTGCAAAGTAGTAATGTTGGTGCTTACAATGCGTAAATTATTCGTCCTTTTGGCCATATTATCCACTGCAATGGCTCCATTATATAATGGCATAAGACGGTGACGGCCGCATTCCTAGGAGCGCGGAGTGTAAATTTGCGAGCACAGCAGAGCTACGCATACAAGGAAATTAATATGGCGTCTTCTGCTACGTAGCCTCTAGCCACCCATAATACCGCTCCTGGCGCGTTAACGCTGTTTATCCATCCATCTATCGTTTTACAACGCTCTTATTCAGAAGGTATGGACGTAAAAACCACTTCCCTAATATTTTCCTCGCATGATTTTTGCTTGTTGCCCCGAATATACGCGCATCAACGCATTATCCGTGAGGTGAAGCAGCTTCTTCAAGCGATCAAACTTACGTGGACTCTGGTGCTGCAAATGAAGCCAGAACGCGCGCAACCACAAGGTGGCCCAGTTATTGGTTGAGATCCATTTCGGTTGCGGGGCACATGAGATACAAGGCCGCAAGGCAAGCGCTGAATCGACAATTTCATTTTTTTAATCAGAAAGGACCCGGAATACAGAACTCTGTGCGCATTCACTCAATCTAAAGTATCTTCTATAGTCTTTCTCGAACTCCCAAGCGACAAATAGCAGGGATAGATGAAGGATTATCGTAGCTTTTCCTAATGTGAAATGCATCCTTCTACTGGACGTTCCTTCTTACTTTTGTGCCTTTCTATTACACATGCGTGCGCTTAAGGAAAGGTTTGCTAGATGGAAGAAGGAAATAAGCTGATGGGGAGCATTTCCCCGCGCAACCAGCCTTCGAATTCCCTGTCCTCGAAAAGTCTTCCCAACACGTGACCATGCTCTTGGTGAACTCGTCCTGGGGTGCTTGGGTCGCGCTAAGTTTTGATCCGTGCGCACTCGTCGACGCTGTTTGCCGACGGTTCTGGGCACATTTTCTCCCGGTGCGTTTCCACAAGTCCAGCCATTTATTGCAACGCATACATTTATTGTCTTCTTGCAGCTTGCGAGTCACACGGGCAGCCACAGGGTGCTTTTTTCTTTTTGTTTTTTTCGCTGGGACCTGCCAAATACAAGCGCATTACAGCGGCGACCCACTTCAGTTAGCTTCCGCAAGCGGCTCGCGTATTCACGTTGATCACACGCTATGTCCAACGATGACCGATTAAGATGCTCACGTCCGAAGCCAAGTAAGGCTATCCGCCGGACCTCCTACACATAGTTCCAATTTGTGACAGAGATTTACCGCTGGGCGTCCGCTGTACCAGCATCACGGGTGCTGTATCCAAATTTAACTTGAAGTGTAGACTATCCTACAAGGCACGTCCCTGGTATATGCAACCGGACTTTTTCTTCGGCCTACGCACGAATCATCAAGCTCCCAGAAGCTGGGGGAGAAATGCATGTTTTGTGATATGTTTCAATGATAACCCAAACCTTTGATCGCCTCCAACTCCTATACGATCCCTACTTTGCAAGTTCCGATAGCAGTGTCTTTGAAAACTTTATTTGTTTGAAAATGCCAGCTGCTCTAGGCGGAAGATTACTAATAAAGAAGGTAACCGCCCCACCACATGGAAAGTATGCCTTAACAGATGAATCTGTTTGGTCATTCTGCATGCGGCAGACGTTGCGTGATGGGCATTGCATAACATATGTGTGACATAGAGTCGATGCGTAGCGTTCCATGCCCGGCGCGTGCGCTGCGAATGGCCCCGGCAGATGTAGTATTCACTTCTGGCGTTACGTGTGGACTCGAAGTAATGTCACTGCATGGATATTTGCTGACATTTTATTGACGTTCGCACACGCAGCGACCTCTCAGGAAGGTGTTTTTTTCTGCTAAACTATACTGACTTTCACCTCTGAAGGAAGCAAGGGCAGCTTCGTTAGTTTTGCTTTACTTGCTTGTCATCTTGTATGCACGTGTGATAGACCTCTGAAAATTTCACGATGAATCTTCTTAACACATTACTAACTTTAAACATCTACAGCGTAGCACTGCGAATGTCCGCTGCAAACGTAGTATTCACTGATGACGTTACGCATAGACTGAAGTAATGCCACCTCATGGACATTTTCTGACGTCTTATTGACGTTCGCAGCTGGAGCGACACCTCAGGTAACTGTTTTTATACTAAACTCTACTTACTTGAAACTGTGAAGGAAGCAAGGGAAGCTTCGTTAGTTTTTCGTTTGTTACTTGGCATCTGGTACACACTTGTTACAGATCACAGAAAGTTTCACAACGACTCTGCGTAACAGGTCACGATCTTGGAAAACCACAGGTTTGCACAACAAATGTTTTTAATTGATCAATGATATCTAGGGCCCGTATTCACAAAAGCACCTTACGCTAAAATTTTCTTAAGATAAAATTCCGGCCAATACTTATACTCTACGAACAATGTGCGAAGGTTGACGGCCAATGACAAACAACACTCATAGGCGATAGGCTTTATGAATACAGCCCCAGATAACGTCCTGTGCCAGGGACGAGATGTTCGACTGATGTACCACTGAAACCCGAGCGGTATCAGTGGTACATCAGATGGCCGAGCTAGGCCATCTTTTGGTGTTTTGCTTTGGATGTTTTGAAGATCACTATGGCATATCCAGCGGATGTCCCCAACGTCCAAACAATGGTCTCCCTCAAACATCCCTTAGACGCCTTTGTGGTATAGTCAAGAACCTCAGCCTGCTTGAGTTTCGCTAAGCCAAAGGGCTAGCCTTCGAAAGCGGAACACAAGCCTCTTCTTGCATACCCTAATCTTCAGTTCCCGATTGGCTTTAGTTTCTTGTTGCTTTTAAAGCGTTTTCTCGTTGCTCCGCTTCGCGCCGCCGGCATGGTTCGCAGGGAGAGAGGTGAGAGGCGAGACAGCTGTCCTAAAGCGATTCCCCCAATGAGAGAGAGAGGAGTGGTCGGTGACGTGGCGCAAAGCTCAGTTCCCTCTGAATCATCAGACGGGGCTCTCCTCCGTGCCTCGCTATGCATCACGGGAGGCGAAACCTACCGATTGCATTTGCAGTATCGCCGAGGTTTTCTCCGTCGCGGTAACGCCTAGCCTTTACCTTCGCAAGCTGGCTAAGCATGTGGTGCTTCACGTCGCGGCGTTGGCAGTGCCTCTCGTGGCGCACTGCTGCGCGTCGGGCTGCACCAGTGCGTGCGTAGACAGCCGGCGAGCATTCGAGCAATTCGAGAGGCGCGTAGTAGTTCAAGCGAGAACACTATGAAACCTCCGTTACAGTGAAATGTCAGTGAGGAAGCGCAACTTTCAGATCCTCGAGCGATTCGCCGAGCTCGAGATCCGGAGCGAAAACTCCGAGGCCGCACGCATCTAGCCTAACCTATCCTAACCTAACCTACCTATCAAACATTCGCTTTACACGCTCGTAAACGTCCTGTGAGCTTTCGTCTTTCCTGATAACTCGGACATCCCGTACTTCCTGTTCGTTATTCGAACAACACGTTGAGAAAAAGAAGAGGCACAGTGGTCTGGCTGGGGCGCATCATCATGGGGTTCTGTAGTATCCGCAACGACCTCCGGAACGTTCGTCGACCGCTTTTCTCAACTGCCGTGATGCCGTCCGCTACACAGCCATCGGCTAGTTTGCTGCTGGCTGTAGAAGTCTGCTCTCAATGAGCTTGAAATGACTGAGAGCCTAAAGCAACTTTGGTTAACCCATAACGAAGTTTTGGGAGACATGCAAAGATTAACTTGAAGCCCGTGTGTTACACTTGACGTCGTCTACTCTACAAGGAGCATCTCCGGCCCGAATTTGTGCGCTCACGATATTCTTTCTTGGTGGAAGGGGTTGCCCGGACGCTAGCGCAAGGTCAATCACCGGATCACATTTGAAATAGAATTGTTGCCGCTTACTGTGAGCGAGGATTGACAATATTAGGTCAGTCAGAAGTATTCAAAAGGCTCGATTGTGATTTATTAGAAGTAATGATCAATGAGCAAAATATCACGAACTAATTGTTTCTAGAAGACATAAAGCAATTTTTCACATCCCATGCAGTGAATCTTAGAGGACTTGAACTAGTAATTATTAAGAGTTTGTTTGAGAATAAAAATTTAAAAAGAAGTGAGGTAATGGACGATAGCCAGTCTAGAGAACAAGAGCTCGTGATTGTTTTTCAGCCCCTCATAAGATCGAAGCGTCAATTTGAAAAACGCTCACAGCCTTTCGGGCTTATTTTCCCACGAAGAACAGTCGTGATCTGTTTTACTCGCACTTTATTTCTTTAGAACTCTGCGCTCCCTACACTCTACAGAAAGTTTACACCCTTTGGGGTGTATATCTGCCACACAACTATAATCGTTATCTGCCTTGCTTGCATTTACTTTCTTGAAAACGCCGGGCCCGCAACTTTTCTGTCGGCAATGCTATGTCACGCTGATAACGGGCATGCCGTTGGTGATCTGGAAATACGAGGCTAAACAAGCAGAATGCACGCAATACAGATGACGATTATTGCTTGGGGACAAGATAATTGCCAAATGGTGCAGGCATTTTCTAGAGTGTACACTCAAAAAAAAGTTTAAACCCCTCGGGGTGTATTTCTGCCATACAACAATAATTGTCATCGGCCTTGCTTGCGTTTCCTTTCTTGAAATACCGCGAGAGCTACTTTCTTGTCGGCAATGCTATGTCATGCTGATAACGCGCATGCCGTTCGTTACTGGGAAGTACCGGGCTCGCCCCGTGAAAGAAAGGAAATGCGGACAAGACAGATCACGTTTATTGTTGTGTGGAAAGACACAACTCAAAGGGTGTAAGCTTTTCTTAGAGTGTAAGTACAGTTGGAGCTAATCACGCATTGGAGCGCATTCGCCAGGCACTCACAAGTTATTGAATGACTGCTCACAAATTACCGATGAAAAGTGCGAATTCTACCACTACTTATGAAGTTTCCACCACTACTTATGAAGTTGTGGTATTCTACCACATTATGAAGTTCCTTTCTTATCAACAGGATAAGAAAGAAACTTCATAATGCTGCAACAGCCGAACTTTAAAACACCAGGAAGAATGTGTTAGCAAACTGGCGGATTGCATTTGTGATTAAGGGACCGCTTTATGATTGTGCTTAATAAAGAGAACGAAATTGGCTTGGACGGACCGTGTAATGCTTATGCGGCAGATCAACGATCATCTGACAGGATAACAGGAAGGGAGTCAAGAAATGGCAGAGAATTGAGTGGCTGATAAAATTAACAGTTTGCGTGTAATGGATAGAATCGGCTGGGGCAAGATGGCGGGCACTAGTTATCACACTAGTTATCGCGTCGTCGTGCAGCCAACGCCAAATGAACTGGACACATTTTTTTTATTCGTTAGGCAGCTGAACCTGAACAGAACGGAAACGTCCGAAGAAGAAATCGGGAATAGTTTTCCCGTTCAACACAATGAATGAAACCATGCCTGGGGTTTCCCAAACGTATCGATCCCGACCAAACGGGTCGCGAATTGCAAATAGCATGAAAGCGGTGCTATGTTTCCTGCCGGCATGAAAATTAGTCGCACGTTCAGAAATTCTAAAGATGAATAGCTCAGAAAACGCTCGAAAAGTGACAGAGACAACGCGCCATAAACTTCTGGAACTTTAAAACCTCGCAGAGTGCTTAACTACATATTACAGAACACCTCACTCACCTTCTCATCCCTGAGAAGAAGGCCGAGGTCTTTAGTTAAATTGTTGGGACTCTCCGGACTCTTGTCCAGACAAGGATTCACTGAGGTGTCCCAACTTTTTTAAAGAATCTCTACCTAGTCTTTGGCGCATGATAGCCTAAGCTGCTTATGTGCCATTAAACTCAGCTCAACTCGACTCAACTCAACTTCTGCTTGTCTTTTTATTTAAAGAAACTAATACTAACGGCAAGCGATCTTCCGTCGCTCACACATCTAGCAAGACTGACGAGAGTAAAAAGAAAGAAAGAAAAACAAGGAAGGCGATGGGTATGTACTTACTCCCTGACTCCATGCCTGAAAAGGAAAGATACGTGATGTTCACGCGCGCAGAAACGGGTCGCGTAAGACACAGTCCTTGACATGAAGCTACACCATTCCGGGTGCGTCCCTCGGAATTTATCATTATGGCCACCAACCCTAGAAGTGTCCTCACGGGGAGGTGAAATGAAAGCAGGACAAACTGGTTGAAACAACACAAACTTTCACAGGAAGTTGAAGACTGGCAGTATAATCTTGGCACTATAAAACGGCGCCTTTGACCATGCTTAAAACATCGCAAGGCAGCCAAAAATGTAGTACGTATAGACACAGTGCTGGGATTAATTACTTCGCGCATCTGAAACAAGGTGGCGTCACTAGTTTGCTTCACACCGATGCCTAGGTAGGACATAAGGCAGTATAATAGCAAGAGCTTGGTGGCGCAACGCACCGCCCCGTTTCAAAGGTTGCTCTCGTAACATCCATCCATCCATCCATGCACGCGCGCGCATTGGTTGCCTTGCGGAAGGCCGATATGCGAGACGAGCGGCGGTAGTTACACATGTTTGCTCGTATTCAAAAAAGCTTCTTACGCTAGAATTGTTCGTAACAGAAAGCTTCCGACAATCCTGATGCTGAAGATATTATTACCGCTGCTGAAGATGTTATTATTATATGATATTATTATTAATGGCAAAGAGCACTTGCGAATGAAAAACTGAGAATTCGGCCCTAGCTAAGGCACAGTATGGTATGTTTAGTAAAAGGATGAGAATTAAAAGAAATGGTGCATTATTCCTTGTTGTATACAACTAGGTAATTCTACTGTTCTATATTTTACCGCATATTTGAAGGACACGTGAGAGGGGGGAGGGGTGGCGGTTATTCGTTGTGTGAGACTTACATAGGCCTGGGCTGCATCAAGAGTGTCGCTATTTAGCGACAGCTAGTAGCACAAATGAGAAGGTAACGCTGCGTTGCGCTCTGGCCAAGAGTAACAGATAGTACTTTGCTAGTATCAGATGCAAAACATCGCGCCGTAAGGTATGTCTATGTGCTACTACAGAAATGGGAGATTACCCTGCGGACCGTTAGAGCATCGCCTTCCGCAACATTCGCGATCATATTTCAAATGTTTCCTGCGCATAAGATCTCTTCAATACATTTCATTTTGTGAAGGAAACTTGCTGTTTCCTTTAGGCCCAGGATACCTTTAACACTGACACGGCAGACTGGAGCCTTTTACATGCAACAAATACTACACACAGAAGACGTTGACACGGTACAGAACTCTTAGGTATAATTTGTAGTGCAAAATACATTTCTTGAAGAAGGACAGAAGAAAGGAAGACAGTGAAGCGCCAAATTACCAAGTGTTTCATAACATCCTGAAAAAAAATATAGAACAAAAGACAACTTCCGCGCATGCGCAGAGAGCCAAGGTGTGACAGAACATGGTCATAATATGCTTTGGAAAAAACACGTTTCTGCGGAATATAGTACGATAGATTTATCGCACTCTTTTCGATAGATGTATCGCTGACCCTTTCGTTTTAATATAAAACGCTTCCAACAACTCCCTTGTAGTTTGGTCCCTTCTTTTGCCAAGAAGAAATACTTGTTCAAAGCATGGCGTACAACGACAGGCTTTACAGTGCGCAGGAAGATGCGCTTCGTCACACTTACCGATACTATTAGCGTGCTCTCTCAGTCTGCCATTAATAGAACGTCCCGTTTGTCCGACGTGTGACTTGCCGCAATCTAGGGGTGTCTCGTAGACCCCCCTGCAACACAGTCCCTGAAATGTATGGCGTGTTGCTTCTGGCAGCCCCGCGGCCCCTCACGTGTCATCCGGGGGCACAATTGAGCTAACTTGTTGGGAGCCGAAAAGACAAACGGAATGCCATATCTGGTAGCTGTAGCTTCTTGAGGTTAGGGCTCACAGGGTATACATAAGGTACTACTTCTGGATTCACTCGCTCCATATCCTTCGAGTGTGTTTTCCCCACACGCAGCGGTAGTTTTTAGCTTCTGCAGGAGGGACTCGACTACGGAATTTATGACAGACTTAGGGTAACCTTCTTTGAAAAGTCTCTAAAGTTGATGGCAAAAACTTGGCAAAAGTGAGGAACAAACTGCAAGGGAGTTGTTGGAAGCGTTTTATATTAAACAGAAAGGGTGGGATTGCGTCAGCGATACATCTGTTGTAATATATTCCGCAGAAATATGCTTTTTCCAAAGCATGTTATCATGACCATGTTCTGTCACACCTTGGCTCCCTGCGCGTGAGCGGAAGTTGTCTTTTCTTCCATACGTTTTTTCAGGCTGTCATTAAACAGTCGGTAGTTTGGGGCTTCACGGTCTTCCTTTATTCTGTCCCTGTTCAAGAAATTTATTTTCCGCCACAAAGTATACCTAGGAAATCTAAGCACCAACTTGCCCAAGAAGAAGTCCTTTTAGGGTACAAAACGCTTTACGTGAACGCAGACTAGAGTAAGAGTTCTGAAGACGTCTGTCCGTCTAAATGGCGTGCGTTGTTGCTGCCGGCACCCATGACGGTCGTCGTTGCGGCTGTGTCGCTGCGTAGTTCGAATCTTCAACGCAGCTGGTAAGTTGCTTGCGACGGCCACGTCCTATACGCCGTCACCCCAACGTCGCACCTGGTCGCGATGTGGAAACAGGGGAGACAGCAGCCCGGCAAAGCACCAGGCCATTGCTGTGAAGGCGAGAGACGCGCCAGCAGCTCCTGCAGCGTCTCAATTCCCAGCATGAAGCACTGCACCAGGCTGCTGCAATAGCAGCCCGCTGGTACGCTGGAGATCTCAGCCCAGGTCTGTACGGTAGCAGGACACCCGGTCGCCAGTACCCGAGCCTCGACCGGTGATAAGCGAGCTGCCGTAGGAACCTCCCGCTCGCTCTCACCCACTCACACTCTCCGCACGCTGCTTCCTTGTTCGTGGCACGTGGTCTTCTTCCGTAATCGCCATCATTAATTCTCCTCTTGTTGTTGCCACACAATCACGATCACTACAAGCTGGCTGGTCAAACATTTCCTGTTGTCACGGCCACACGCCACAATCCCCGTCATCATGCATTATGTCGAGTAAAGGAGTAATAAAGACATGTTGCTTGATTATGTATCCATGCTGCATAGTCCTTCGAGTTGATCAGAGCTGAGATATCGCAACGCAGGCGAGTACGGTATATTGCATCGAGGTCGCAATCAGTATTCTGCGCATAATCTCGCACAGGTTCGAAGGTCGGCTCAACAGCCTTACAGTATAGTTGCTGAGGATAGTGAATTGTACAGTACGTGTTTTTTCACGTTAGAAATAATAAATCACACCGAGTGATATACAGTTTCCTGAAAATCGCCGCTAGGTTTTCCTTTCTAGTCTCGTTCCGTCACACCTTAGTTGTCAACCAAATACTTCCAGTTGACATCTTTATATCGTCCTCGTGCCCAGTTTCGTTTATATGTTGTATGCAAGAAAGCGTTGCCTAAAGGTTTTTTGTGCCCACAAGTCTTCCGATTCCTCGCCGGACCACTTTTTTAAGAGTGCTTCAGTAACAAACGATACTGATCAAACCAATTTAGGTCGAGTAAAATTTTGTTTCAGTTGGTGCTTAAAGCATTAGACTTGCCTACCCTTTGCCGAATATCGCCTGCTGCTGCGCACTGAAGCTACCGGCGCCAGGTCAAAAGAGAGAGAGAGAGAGCGAAAGGAAAGCGAACTGGAGAGAGGGGACTTGTAGCTACAGACCAACCCAGAAGGCACAGCGCGCTAGATTTAGGGCCGATTTACGCTCAACCCACACGGTCCTCATGAACACCAATCGCACGTGTGCGGACGTGCAGAAAACTGCACATGTCACTCACAAGCGCCGAAATTTCGGTTTAGCCTGGGTTTGCCTGAGCAGTGTAAACCTGAATTCATACGTCTGTTTACGACAATTTTACGACAATTTTCTCCAAGTCCCGCACGCGTGCGGAAGGCGTGCGGAAGGCTGCGTGTATTGTGCATAAGCCGTACCTTAAGACGCCTGCTTGTGTGCGTGGCGCTTGGCATGATGTAAGTTCTCGATTAAGTTATCGGCTGGAGCTCACGTCCCAATAGGGAGAGAGAGATACATAATTCGTCATTTAGTCTGAAAGCTGCGATACTTACTGCTTGGTTCCACCTCGGACATTATGGACAGCTCCGACGCTGCGAGGAGAAACGATAATGGATTATTTGTGCCTCCTTTGCGTTTACTGCACATGTGCACATTACGTACCCATAACTTAGCCTGCATTTCCTTACTCTGTTCTTATAAGCAGAAACGCTCAAAGGACGCTAAAGCGAAAAAATAAATGAATTTAGACTAATGAAGCATTGTCTGAGAACCCTGGAAGCAGTCATTTCAAAAAAATAGTTTGATTATTAGATGAGGAAATGGAGGTCCAAGTATCAGTATTTGAATTTCGCGCCGATACCCCAGCGCCGATTCGGCAGCATGACGTCAGGGATTCCAAAATATGTTTTTGCATTTGGGCCGCATTGGCTGAGTAAGGCTCCCGAAATTTGCCATGTTTCTTATTTGGTTTCTTTAGAACACAATGTAGTTAATCTCCACCGCTATATATAATTAGTAGGCGCTAGAAGACGCCATCAAAATCCAAGACATCACAGCCACGAGCTGCGGGAACTCAAGTAGGCGTCGCCACACGTATTTCATTCTTGCGCTTTTTCTGGCTTACCAAACGTCTTATTGTTGTAAGAGTGGTGCTTTTCGTGTTGTAACAAGCTAATTTACTGATGCAGAAGAAATTTTTCACTTTAGTGTCCCTTTAAGGTCCCCAATAGACGTTCTTCTAAGCTTCATAACCGCAATCGTAATCCCCACCTTGGCTTCATGCCATTTGTATAACGTTAGTAAAGTGGAGCAACAATTATTTTTCCTCGAACGCAGTTGAGCACGCAGTCGGGTAACACTGCATATATGATATAAGCCACATACGAGCAGTCGTTTTCTACTGCTGTACCTTAAAGATGTACCGTCTTGGTCAAAAAACTTGATCCCACTGTGAACGGCCGGGGAGCAGCTGCGCTCCTCTATCACGGCGTTGCCACCGTCGGTGCGCTTCGCTGCTCGCTTGCGGCGAGGATAAAGAGGACGAGGGAAGCATGTCTCCCAAGCATCCTTTGATAACAGCGCTCGTGAAAAACTAGCGCGGCGAGTGCGGTGCGAAAGCGATGGTGGCGAAGCGGAAGCCACCAGACCGGCCAGCGTGCCGCTTGCAGCGTATGCTGGACGAGTGGGCGGGGGTCTCTGGCGACCGCAGTCAAACGCGATACGCTCGAATTTTGCAATTCCGAGTATCGCTTATTTCCGATTGGTAGTGGGTACAGCAGGGGCGTTGCACTTGCGCAGACGACGGACGTTTGCGCACATGCGCGAGTAAGAACGGTTGCGAGAGAGGAAATGTGGGGATTTTTGCACTGCCTAGGCACTCTGCCTAGGTACTACAGATGACTTTCTTAGTGCGTGTTGTATGCGCTTGTCACTAGGTGTGCCGGCAGAAGTCGCGGGGAGCGGTATTGCTGAACTTAGCATCGCAAGTTGGCGGCTCGACGCAGTTATATTTATTCAATCGTGTTTTTATTAATTAAAACAACGTGTCATTATTTCGCATTAATAATGCGTCTCAGGGGAGTATAAGATCGGGTTTCCGCTATCGCCGACAGCCAATTTTTTATGCGAACAACCCCTGGCACGCTACGGCTTCCGCGGCCCCAACCCACGGGCCGCCCTGCTTCCAGCTTTGATCTCCCCGCTACCGATTGGGTGCCCCGGAGATCCTGCGCCGCCTGTTTTCATATAACTACAGGTGCTCTCCTGAGGTCTCCGTTTGACGGTTACATGTGACCTCCTGGAGGAGTGCCTGTAAAAAATGCAATCTATCGTCACACCTAAAAAAAAAGGGACCGGCGATTTTTACAACACCAGTCAGAACTTTGCCCCTTCAGACACAGCGATCACCAAATGGGGCGTCCGTGCCCACTGCCTCACCACGCGGACCGCCAGCGGCGGAGCGCAAACAAACTGGACCGCACTCCGCAATGCCGGCATGCCTAGGGGACAAACGCACGCAACACGCGTTAAGCAACCTGCTCTGTTGTGCCTAGGCAGACTCACATATTCAAGGAGCAAATCCCCCAGATTTTCTCTCTTGCACCCGCTCTTACTCGCGCCTGCGCAGAAACGTCGAGCGCTGTGAAAAGCACCCCGCCCCGCTGTACCTACTAGCAATTGTAAAAACGCTCCCCGGCCGTTCACAGCTGTTTCAAGTTTTTGTGGCCGAGACTGTACCAACTATAGCGCAAGAACGTGTCTTGCACAAGTTGTGGCTATGTTAAATTACTTTTCACTTTGGTCGCTACAAAAAACACAATGTTCTTCTACAGACAGGAGTCGTTCAGGCATTACTCGTATTCTTGCAGTGGAAATGAAAAGTGCTTAAGGGAATCGCGAATACTTTATCTCGAGACCAATCCCAACGTCGCCTATTCAAATACATTCAAAACGCAACAGTGATATTGTGAGACGTTACCTTGACCCATTTGAATCAAATGTATTACATTTGAGAAGGAAAGTTTTCTGTTGAAATTAGAAAGAGGTAGTTTTATTTAGAACCTTGATTTTACAAGAAATAAAGAATTATTGGTAAGTTAAGGTAATGGAAGCCTGAAATTTACAAGTGCGTACCTCAGCAACGAAAGCAGACATCGCATTTCCGTTAAATGAATCCGCTGGATCATGTAAAACTGACCAATTCTGTATATAACGTTACTGCTTACGTCAATTTGTTGCAAATTTCAGAAGGGTTTGGAAAAGTAATACTAACAAATTTGTTTCATCTTTCAAAGCACTGTGTGATACATCAATTTTCTCGGCTTCAGATGTAGTATTAGGTGCAGTTTGTAGATTTGTGACATCGTGTTTCAATTCCGATTTACAGTGTTGCATACTTGATAGTCTTGTTTCTCGAAATTTTACAGTTGTTAACAATATCTAATAATAATTAGACGGCAAAAATAAAAAACTCGCAGTTTCGACCAAAACGCGAAGCATGCATTACGATAGCAAATTAGTATACAACTATACTAAGTAAGGACAGTAGCTTTATCGGCCGTATAAGCTTGTAAACATTCGCTTACTAAATTAACAAGCATGTTATAACCCACGCACAGGCAAGCGTGAACACACCACACTCGATGACGGCGCCCACACGCTGTCAAAACGGCTGCGCGAGGAAGCGCGGCAGAAGCAGCGAGCGAAGTGTTGCCTATCGGTTCAACGCCATCTGAGCGGCAAGAACACTGCATGCACGTAGCTATGACCGTCGGCGCCTTTGGCGAACCTAGACTCTGTCCGCGCATAGAAGATTGCTGTCAAAATATGGCACGCGGAGTCGCACCATATGCAGCAGCCGCCGGAGAAGAATGACCCCCCCCTTTCTGTCACTCCCCTTTCCCCGGAGCCTTCGGGCTACGGAAGACGGCACGCTTCCTCCCCGCTTTGTTCCGTTGCACGCGTGAGATTAAGTCGCGATCATCAGCTAACCATCGAACGATTTCACTTGCCCATACTGCATACTCTACGCAGCGACGATGTTATCGTCCTTGGACTCTATACAGAACATAACAACGACGGCGGCGGCGAACATTCGCCTGGAGTTGCCATATAATTTAATTTTTTTATTTATTCGTTTAGTTTGCTTATACAGGAAACCAAAGGGTCCCGGACAAAATGCGCTTTCTTGCACCTGACTTGGCGAACTGTACATGGAGGAAACAGCACTATACAGCACAAGAGTTGCTGTGGCAATGATATTACGCTTCCTATTATTACCTTTTTTCTTTCAGTGTTGCAAAACTTCTTGTATTCGGTGCAGCGGTAGCCGAAAAAAACGATTTCTCCGTTCCCATGTATTTAGGGGAGAGCGCCCGAACTATGCTTCAAACATCACCTACAGCGCATACATAGACAAGGGACCAAACGAACCACGAATACAAGTCGTTCTTTCGGTCTCTTGTCTATGTATGCGCTGTAAGTGATGTTTGAAGCAATGGAATACCATCTAGCCCATACCCAAAGCTTGCTTCAGTAAGCTTTGCTCTAGAGGTTATGAGACTGAACCAATTTGACCAAGCATTCGGCGTGCACATTTTGTACAGCAGCTATACCATTCTTGGCGCGCTAACGGAACCTGCCAAACAAACAAGTAAATTCTGGACATCGGGCGAAAATCAGCCTTGCATGTCACTAGCGTATTCTTTAGCACAGGAGCCAGTTTAGGGCTAGGTCTGCCGTAAACTTCCGCCATCTGAATGAAACGGAATCAACGTCACGGCCCGACATAGCGATGTCCAGTCTGCCTGCTTCAAGCCAAATGGGTAGCCATATTTGAGCCATTTGCTCCCTTTACACGAAGTATTCCGGGCCGCTACAGCTTCCCATTTGACATCCAAAATCACCTATTAAGAGGCGACGCACTAATGTTGGGGAGAGAAACACCCCTTTCCAAACGTTCATGTCCTTTAATGACCGAGTATCCGGTACGGAGCGATTTTGCACCTATTCTACCCCGCAGCAACGGTGGATAACGAACCAGGCTGTCAGTGGTTAGACAAGGGCTCCCAGAGAGGCCACATCTAATGATCTTAATTGATTTCCTTTTCCAGAAGATAAGCCCAACAAATAGCCAAGTACCAAGATGGGGACCATCTTTACCCATAATACAAACCGGTGGGTTTCCAGCGGCACCGGGATTCGAGCCCAGTCCCTCCCGAATGCGAGGCAAATGCTCCACCTACGAGGCGACCGCTGCAGTCGGCGTGCATAACACAGTGACAGCGTCTCTCGGCTTCAGAAAAGACACGCCGAGGCGTATTTGGAACGTTCTTAGGGCTGTGTACCTCACAAATGTTTGAATCGTTTCGGTACGTGAACAACAACAAAGACAGAAGAGCTACTTGAAGCCGAGCCAATTCAAGCCAGCGACAAAGCGCGTGCCTAGATATTGACTACCAATCTAAAAAAAAAAAGAACGACCAAGATAATCAACGTCCGCGCACATTTTCGTAAAGGGGGCCAGCACGAATCAAATTGCTACGCGCTTCGCCTCAAGCTGACCGGCTTCCATGCTGGCTCATGACTCAATTCTGGCAGCGGCAGACCCAGCCACAAGCCGCCTTTTGCGGTAAAAGAAAAGCTCTAATATTGAGGCGGCCATAACAAAAGGTGGCCGAACGTGGATGCTGCTGCTAATGCAGACCACGGCGCAGGCCGAAGCAACGAAAACTTGAATGACGCAATCTGCACTGTTCGAACTGTTGGCGCGATACGATAAAAGCGCAGCTGCCATCGACGGAACAAGCGGCGTTGCACGATATGCAAGTCACGATAGAAGCGCGCAGCTCTACGTCAGACTTAATTGTACGAATTAGAGTAAACAGCAACTTAGTTCCAACAGTCCTCTCTTTTTTTTTTTTTACTGCCTGTGAGAGATAGTGCAGTTCGGTCTTTTCAAGGCAATTTTTTGAAGAGACCGACACTGGTTGCGTTGCGAATCTTGACGTCCAAGTAGTTGAATAAAAAGCATTCACTAATTAACGTTTTAATAACTCGCGTTAAGACCCATTGCAAAATTAAGTCGGCGAAGAGTCAAGTTACGTTTGCTTAGGACAAATCGTAAAACAAAACTACATTTGCGATACCGGAATTTAAAGCATGCTGCGAAGTACATTGTTCTCTTAACTTTTTGCGAGAAGTGAGCGCTAAAGAATTCAGGATAGTCTTAGCTGTAACAGCAATCAATGCTTTATCAGAGTTGGGAGACGGGATATCTCAGAAGTGCCGTTAGCTTTAGTATTTCTGCGCTAAGCAGACATCGTGGCACTACGCTCGTCAGCTTAAATTTCGCAAGGCAGTGAATAAGTTAGAAATCAATAAATAAATACCTTTACTTAGCTACCTGGATATTGTGACCCCTCGTGCCAGTAACTTCCACATCGTCAGCAAATTTACCTAGACAGGGGTAATAGGGCAATATATGCTGCAATACATTTTTTATTGGTACAAATTAAGAAAGAAGAGTATTATATGCCAACCAGAAACGTGTACATGTGTGTGTGTGTGTGTGTGTGTTTGCGTACCCGTGTGTGTGTGCGTGTAACGCTGAAAACCAACTTACCCATGTTGAGTGTGCGCTCGAGGATTCCCTATACTAGATGTTCGGCTGCTTGATCAACCTGCAACATAAAAAGTGAATTGTTGCTTCAGGAGACAAACACCGGAAGTAAAGGAACGTCTGCTCCTGCAGCAGAGTTTATCCCGATCAAATGGAACACACGGTTGGCGAGTAACGATAGGCGCCTAAGCGTTAAAAAGTGTCGCCACTGCGAGAATAACTTTGAACTTCATTTCCATCCGTCGTACATACAGGTGACAGGGACAGAGATTCCCTTATTTCAGATTGGCTAGATCGGCATTCCCGATGAATATGATTGGCAACACGAGTCAAAACTGCATAAACGGTCTAGTAGTTATTCGTTAAATATTGCTTAAAAAGCAGTAGGAGGACATAAAGGTTCGTTCATAATTGCGCTGACAGCGGTTCGTACCACCGAGGCAGCGGGGTCTTCAATTGTTTCTCTTACTGCAGGCGTCACGCGTGGTACATTTACCCGAGAATGGCAGAGATTCGGTCTTGTCGATAAGAGAATGCAATACTTAGTGCGGATAGTATACACGGAACAAGGAAGCTAGCTTCAACAGACACACATGTAGTAATGCAATGTGCGAAACTCTAACGGAAATTCTTTCAAAAAGGATATCTCTTCCTTTAGAGGAAAATAACGACTGCGCCATAATAAAGCTTGCGCATAGAGCACACAGCAACACAATATTCGCGGCTTCAGCTGTAATCCTAGTAAAAGTGTCTTCGTTCTTCGATAAAATAGTACATTTCTGAATAGTATCTGTTGAAGTTAGCGCACGTTTCCATCTCTTTCATTAGACCATGTTTTCTTCACCCTATCCTTTGGAGCATCTTTTCCTCTGCCACAGGGAGAACACGACGCTGTGGACAAGACGCGACCACTCACGCAGCATCGTTACCCTGGTTAAAGACGGCGCCTCACCTGAAATCTCCGGGTTGCGTGACCGACCTGACTGCGTCCAACGGTTGGATTAAGAGCGCGTGCTTGGTAGGCTTCGTTTTCATCGGCCGCCTTATGAGCGCTTCCGTCTGTTCTTCTAATTGCTAATGATGATGGTCACCTTAAATTCATTGGCACATATCCACTCAGGGGTCTTGGCCAAGATTCGGATAGATTTTATATATGTGCTAAGGGAATAAATTTAAGGAAGGCGCAGTTCACCTCTTCCCCTATCTTTTTACCGCGTTAGTGCTGCAAGAAAAAAAATGCTCGAACAAGCTCTTCGAAGATTTAAGGTTTGAACGATAGCTTTTGGGGGTGTGGGGGAGGTATGCATGCATGGTATAAAGCAGTGCTAAAGACACGGAATAGACGGAAGACAGGACGAACGCCGGGGAACTGCCAACCATTGCTTTCATTTTGCATGCACTAATAATATATAGGTTGAAAAGGAAGGGCACTTTGGGAAGAAAGCAGAGAGGGCAAGTCTTCGAAGGCCTAGCCCGTTCTTAAGAGAACCTGTCTTTCTTTGTTTTGGGCCCCTTACCTTGGGAATTAGCCACATGATTGTTTTCTCCGCTGTCCAATAACGCACGAGGTAAAACGAATATATGCCCGGTTAAATTCTCTACGTCTTCCTTTCTTCTTTTGTGAACTTTTCACTGTGTTATTGTTGATTTCATTTGAACACGTAGGGTCGCCTTTCAACTGCCCTTACCTTAGAGGAGTTCTATCTCCTCTAAGGTAAGGGCATTTTTGCAATTGACAAAATTGAAAATTTTCAGAAAATTAAACTATAATGTTTACAACACTAACTCAGCAATGAAAGATGATATTATAATTATGTAAATTGCATATCATAGTACATCTGAAGCGTACAAAATTGATATGCTCCATATGTGTCTAAAGAATTTTTTAATATGGAAATATAGATTTTGCGGAACACTCGTGCACAACGTAAGAAAATGATATATTGAATTTGTCCGCTTTGAATGATCTAATGGGTGTAGTTTACAGTGGCGCGATATCTTTTCTTGATGCAGTTATTAATTTGTAATCTTTGTGTTTCTATACTTTTCAAGCTTTCGAATATTTGAAAATTTTAAAAAGAAAATGTAAGCCTTAAATCAATATTCTGCTTCCAACCGTCACTAGTATTTAACTTTCTGTCTCAAATGCAACAAATTTTTTTAAAATCGGTCCAGGGTTTATCCCTGAAAAACGTTTTTGCCTTTTACATGTATTTGAGTAGGCCGCGTCGGAATTGGGCCGAGCTAAAGCTTCCTCTTAAGGAATTGCTGCGACCGTGGATATTAACACGTTCTAGTGAAAGAGAAGTGCGGAGTTGTAGCGTTAACAGTATTACTGTTACCGGAGCTCTTTTCCAATTACAGAAGTTCTATTATTGAGAAATAATGTTCTTCAATAAAAAAGTATGACAGAACTCATCTCACAGCGACTGTCGACGGTATTGTGATTAGCAGTCAAGCTATGTTGCAACACACCGTATTGCTTAAGTCACGTCTATTTAACATCCGTAGCGCGGTAGCTTTGAAACTTTTGTTGCTTCAGCTATATGCGACAAACTCCGGTAACGTCCCGCTTTGCTGCAACGCTCCCATGCCTGATCACCCATGAACATGGCGGCAGGATGCCGACTGTATGATGTTGAAGGCGTTACGACGAAGGAATGACATCGATGGCGTGCTAAGGGCGACATGACGACGACGGTTCAACGACAATGAGATGAAGATTCCTGCAGATGACGCTGCCACAGCGACGACAACGTGGCGACAACGATATGGGTTTTGTGGAATGACGACGAGTGCACGTCGACATTCGCGTGACGATGACTGTATAGCCACAAAGGCACAACGTAGCTGTAATGACGACGATTACAATACCACGTCGGCTTGACATTGACACTATGAGATCGGATGCATGATAACGAATGTACCACGAAAACGTTTGAATTGCAAAGGTATGACAACGGCGGCATAATTACGATGAAATGACGACAGCGTGATTACGATAGAATGATCATGAAGGATTGACGTTGATGGATCGACGAAGGCGGCATGATGACCACGGCATGATGACAAAGAGATGACGTTACTGGAGCGATGACGATGATATAATGACATTGTGACGATGATATTTCGACAGCAATGGTATCACATATACGATGTCGAAGTCCGCTGTCGAAGTTAGAGTGACGACAATAAAACGACCATAATGACATCGTGACGATGGTATGTCAACGAATGCGTAATGACGACGCAATGACGACGACTGCATGCCAACGGTATAACGACAATTGGATGACGACGAACGTGTGAGGACAATGGCGTGGCGACGGCTGCATCACGAAATCTGTATGACGAAGATGACATGACAAGATTCGGTTGACGAAACTGCAGCGGCGGCGATGACATGAACACGAGGGAATGACAATGACAGTATGATAAACGGATGTGCGATAGTGACTGCCTGGCGACGACGCAATGAAAACGATGGCGTTACAATGGCGGCATAATCATGGATAAAGGACGACGGTCTGACTAGGCTAGAATGACGAAGGAGTGACGTCGATGGAACATCAAAACCTATATGATGGCGACGGCATGACGACAATGTTATGACGACGATCGTGCGTGGAAGACGACGTCACGAAAACTATATCACAATGAATGTACAACGACGAATGTATGACGTCGATGGCACGACAACGGTATCCAGACAACGGGACGATGACGAGTGTATGACGAAAATGGTGTGAAAAAGACACTATCAAGAAGTCTGCGTGACGGTGATGGCGTGAGGACAAGGGCATGGCGAGACTACGATGACGAAGCTATTTTGACGAAGATGGACCGACAACCACCGCATTACGACGAAGGTATGACAACAAATGCATGACGACTGTATGGCGATGATGGTGGCACGATGACTGTATTACGAGAGCCGGCTGACAAAGATGGACTGACAACGATGAAGCGACCACGAGCACATTCACTGCCCTAACAGTTACCTAGCAAAAAGACAGGCCTGAGATTCAATTCGCTGTAAATAATGAACAATTAATTTGAGTGTTAGAGACTTGGTTTACTACTATCTCATTGTCTTAAATGTACTCTCGCGTTAACAACAATCAATGGGACACCCTATCGCAACTCTTCTTTCTCAGAAAACGCCCATCCTCTTGCGCCACCTGAAAACAAACTCAGAGCTTGCAGAATATTCAATAGAACAGTTCGCGAATATTCATACATTTCATGTCTCCTACACGCGGAACATAATGTTAATAAACTTGAAGACATCCAAAGAAAAGCGGCTAGGTCTACTTTTAAGAAATGTAAAAATTCAGGCTCACTCATCAAATTACTACGAGTAAAGGGATTGGCTTTCTTAGCCTTGAAAGCAGATCGAAAATAACATGATTACAATTAATGCACCAGCTTCATCTCAACCAGGCAAACATGTATAGACAAAACTAAAAACGTTTATTTCTATAACGTCAGGAATGTCTACACGCAACAAGCATTCTTTGACACCCACTGAATATAGGCATCATTCTCACGGCCTGAAATTTCCGGGCTTTTCAGCAGCAGTAAGGGATTGGAATAAGGTTGACCAACTAACTGCTAAAACATATTCCCTAAACCATTTCACAATGATTCTCGAGGACAATTTACTTGCACAAGTAAAACTCTTGCTTGGGCTAGTTGGTTCATGCTTGAAGTAGTAAAGGCAAGGCGCAGAAGACCAGGACTCAAGACGAAGAACACAAACGACAGGACCGGTGCAACGCGAGACTGGCAAGCTGAGACGGCAATCAGATTGACGCACAAAATGGCAGGATCGGTGCGAAAACTTTGTCTAAATAAATGGCCCAATGTAGGAGAAATATGCTGAAGTAAAGCTCTTGCTTGGGCTAGTTAGTTCATGCCTGAAGTAGTAAGGGCAAGGCGCCGAAGACCAGGACTCAAGAAGAAGAACACAAACGACAGGACCGGCGCCATTCGAGTCTCGAGTCTCGAGTAGCGCCGGTCTTGTCGTTTGTGTTCTTTTTCTTGAGTCCTGGTCTTCTGCGCCTTGCCTTTACTACTTGCTTGCACAGCGCGAGTGAGTCACATTATTAGAATTTCTGAAGCTGTAACTTATAAATATTTGCTTATTTTGTTCCATTCATTTATTCTGTTGTATTCTCAAGTGTAGCATATCTTGTATATTGATCTACTGATCTTATATTTTTTATATACGGTGCAATGATTTCTAAATTTTCGGTATTTTTAAATGTCGCCTGTGGTATGTAGCATAGTTATTGTCCTTGAGCTGAATTACTCGAAGAAGTGGGCATTATCACTAGCCCTAGAAATTAAACAAAATTAACAAAGCATACTGATTGACTCATTAATAACTTTATGGCGCACATTATCATTTTCGTATTGTAGCGGACGAGTTTTCAATATGTTTAATGCTTCGAAATAAAAATGCGGTTTCTTTCCGCATGCTAGGTCAAAAGAACACGCGACAGGGTGTTTCTTGGGGGCGCAGGCCCAGCGTAAGTATGCTCTTTGGCGGTCCTTTGGGATCAGCGTTCATCATCATCACCATCATCATCATCATCTGCCTGGTTACACCCACAGCAGGGAAAAGTCCTCTCCCATACTTCTCCAACTACCCCGGTCATGTACTGATTGCGGCCATGTTGTCCCTGCAAACTTCTTAATCTCATCCGCCCACCCTTATTTTCTGCTGCCCCTACTACGCTTGCCTTCCCTTGGAATCCAGTCCGTAACCCTTTATCACAATCGGTTATCTTCCCTCCTCATTACATGTCCTCCACCATGCGCATTTGTTTTTCTTGGTTTCAACTAAGATGTCATTAACTCGCACTTGTTACCTCACCCAATCTGCTCTTTTCTTATCCCTTAACGTTACATCCATCGTGCTTCTTTCCATAGCTCGTTGCGTCGTCCTCAATCTAAGTACAACCCTTTTCGTAAGCCTCCAGGTTTCTGCCCCGTACGTGAGTACTGGTAAGACACAGCTGTTATACACTTTTCTCTTGTGTGATAATGGCAACCTGCTGTTCATGATCTGGGAATGCCTGCCAAACGCAGCCCAGCCCATTCTTATTCTTCTCATTATTTCAGTCTCATGATCCGGATCCGCGGTCACAAACTGTCCTAAGCAGATGTATTGCCTTACCACTTCCTCGTAAACTGCTGCTCTCTTCCGAGACTGTTAACTATTACTTTAGATTTCTGCAGATTCATTTTTAGACCCACCCTTCTGCTTTGCCTCTCCAGGTCAGTGAGCATGCATTGCAATTGGTCCCCTGAGTTACTAAGCAAGGTAATATCATTAGCGAATCGCAAGTTACTAAGGTATTCTCCATTAACTCTTATCTCCCATTCTTCCCAATCCAGGTCTCTGAATACCTCCTGTAAACACTCTGTGAATAGCATTGGAGAGATCGTATCTGCCTGCCTGACGCCTTTCTTTATTAGGATTTTCTTGCTTTCTTTATGGAGGACTACTGTGGCTGTGGAGCCGCTATAGATATCTTTCAGCATTTTTACATACGGCTCGTCTACAGCCTGATTCCGTAATGCCTCCATGGCTGCTGAGGTTTCAACTGAATCAAACGCGTTCTCGTAATCAATGAAAGTTATATATAAGGGTTCGTTATATTCCGCACATTTCTCTATCACCTGATTGATAGTGTGAATATGGTCTACTGTTGAGTAGCCTTTAAGATCAGCGTTACTAAGACGATATTGCACAATATATATCAAGAGATATATACATATTATATATATATATATATATATATATATATATATATATATATATATATATATATATATATATATATATATAATTTCTTAGAAATGCAGAGAGGTCGGCCTCAGCTAGCACGCTCTGGCCTGATACTCTGCACATGGGAATATGGAACAGGGACAAAAATGAATGATGAAAGATTATGATGAGGACAGTAAGAATGGATGCATGTGTACACTAACACAGCGATTTGCTTAAACCCTTGTGTCTATAGTCCGACTATCTTCCACTAGTCCAGGAAGGAAGGAAGGAAAAAGTGGAGAAGGAAAGGCAGGGAGGTTAACCAGTTTAGCTCAACCGGTTTACATACCCTACACATGGGAGCGGGGTGGGGGGATGTAAGATTGGGAAGGGAGAGAGATATCTCTGTCATAGCCGCATGCCCAATCCCGTATCTTTCAAAAACCGAAGTAGTCCCTATGTCGTTTCGAGTGACAATGGTCTAGTGTCAAGGTGCGCTAGAACGGATGCCAGGGACTGTCGCTGAACCAGAGCATCCTTTCTAGCTATTGGTGCTACAGCACGGTCACACATGGCAAACAAAAAAGTAATTTCAGGCAATGTTTGCCTGCCAATGCCCGCTAGCACAGAAGCCAGCGTCTTCCACTGTGATGCGTAGAGAGGGCAGTCGCAAAACAGATGTAGGAGATTCTTGGACACAGGGCAGAGCTCACAGCTCGGGCTGTCGGCCCGGCCGACAATATGTGCATAGCGTCGAGTGAAGGCGACGCCCAGGCGAATCCGATGAAGCATGCCTGCAACGGTGACATTAACATTAATGTTATAGTACTTAGGGGTTGTTACAATATATGACCAAAGCATTTGCGGCACTTACACGCAAATTCCTGAAACATAAGAAGGTTATGTAGGGCAGCAAGCTTTGGGATTTGCTCTTCAGTATAGTCATTGCGCCATACTTTATTGCTCATAGGAAGCGTAAGTTTTCTTAAATTTCAAATCTGTTTTTGATCGTTCACAATGCTCTCTCCCAACCTTTGTTACAATCGACTGCTTCGCATCCGCCTTCAGACGTGCTACATCTTGTCTATGTGGAACGTTTTAGTTCGTGACGCTCCTCCCCATCACGACGCTGTTTACACCGTCGTCGCCCTCAGTGACGAGGCTTCAGCCGTAGCGTATTATAGACCACGTACCGCCACGGCCTACGTTCCCCGCCACCCTGCCTGCAGCGCCCCATTAATGGCGAAACTAGCTGCGATATCCGCTGCATACGACGCCGTCCTCAAGTCTCCTTTTGCAATCTTCACTTATCACACTGCTTACACAAACTCCTCGGCCTTTATGGAGGCCTGCGAGTCTGTATAAAGAATGTTTATACAGTGGTTAAACCGATAGCCAATTCATGCTAGTTGAGGTCTAATGCAATGAGCGTTGGCAGGTCAGTCACAGGAAAGAGCTGATAAAAAAGAAGACGGCGCCAGTGTTGTGCTCTTCTTTGGCCTGTGTTCTTGTCCGTTTAGCGCTGTTACTTTCCAAAATATGAATTGCCACCAACTCGCCCAAGTTTCTTATGTAGTAAAGAATACAAGTTTATCGAGCATTTCACATACCCCATGCCGCAATGGTGAAATAAAAATAAAGAATGTTAGCAGGCACTCTTGACAAATCGTGATAAGTTTTGTAGTATAATCAGCGAAAACTACGCAGGAAGTGAATTATGCCACAAGATTCCCACAAATGCTACAAGTCGCAATGCGCATACAACATGCGGAAGTGCTCGCGCTATTAGTAGCTCACACAAACAATACCGGTATAGATCATTGTATATGTCCCATCTCTAAATTCTTACATGCACCGATCTGGTCTGGCAATATCCCCATTGTTCCATTTTTGCAACGCATTAGAGACGATCGACCACTACCTAATGGAATACGGGCGTTTCTCCTCCATGAGGAAAATGACATTAGAAATTAAAGTGCGACAGCTTGGCCTGCCATTGAACACTCAGTACTACTGTCTTTCAGAGCGTCTGTGCTTGGGCACTCACACAGGAATGTCTGCTTCGTCTTAGAAAAATTTATTATTGAATCAAACCGATTTAATTGATGACCGTATTATTCTTTTCATTCCTCCTCTATTGCCTCATTTATATATTATAGATAATTATTTTTTTCCCTCTTCATAGCATGACAGTCTACTGAACCGTTTCGATTTTTCCTCGCCTAAATTCATGTAACAAAATTATAGATTTTTACCTCCATTTTCTGAACACATAAGCAAAGTCTGGCCGACTCTTGGCCAATCCCCGCGAGTGGATAAGCGCCAAACTCATCAAGGATCGATATCCTCATCATAATCATCATCGTAAAGTGGAGGTAAGTGAAAAAATACTAGAAGGCACTGTTGCGCTAGGACCAGTGGGAGCTCCGAGTGCAGCTGTTTAACGAGCATGGGGATGTCGGGTAGTCAATATATTTGCTTAAAATTCGTCCTCCTGAATACGAACGAACCTGTTGATATTTTATTTCTTGAAGCTGTCTTTTCTTTGGCGATTTGTTTTACTACAGTAATTTGTTTAATTCAATTTCCACTTTCTGCTTTTGAACGACTATGAATAATTACAAGCGAGGATGACCGCTTAGATGGATGGATGGAAAAAATTTATTGAGGTGCATCGAAACGTCCACTCCTCCCCCCCCCCCCCCCCCCCCCCCATCGGGACAGAAAGACCTAGCCTCTTCGCCACGTCGCGGGCCCGTCGAGCAAAAAAAAAAAAAAGAAAAAAAAGAAAAAGAAAACAACGTATTTTCGATTATTGTTGCTTACCGAGCAAACTCCAGACTTAGCAAGAGGCAGGCTCGAAACTCCTGCAACTAACTGAAGCGCTGAAAACTGCGCATTAAAATGAAATGTTTGCAAAAGTGAGACACTTGAGACACGTGAGACACACAACTACTGGGAGACGATGTGAGTGATCACCGCAGTCCCTACTTCGGCTGCGTATAGGGTGGCAAACCGTACACTCGTCTGGTTGACCTCCCCGTCTTTCGTCTCCTTGCTTTATCTCTTTCTCTCTTGGCTGAGCCACAACATCGTGCGTCACTCTACCACACAGGTAGCGCCAGCCACCGTGAGTGATTGAAAACCTCCTGTGTATAGACGTGACCTCCGAAATGACTACCGTTGCATCTCATATTGCCTCTTTCCCGCGGTCTAGGCGACGACTTTGAATACAGGCTGGCTCCTAGGGAACGCCGGTGTCAGGGAGGGGGCGCCCTAGGTACCTTGCGTCGCCAAGGGGCGTAGCCGGGTAGCCGCGCTCGTGACGTTTTTAATGAGCAAGCGCCAGACAGCAGCAACCTCCCTGCTGTTTGTCGCTCCTTGACTTCTTTCCGAACGCGCTTGGTTCAACTTGGACGTTGCAGTGAACGCACTGACGCGCTCGTCCTGTCTGGCAGTGTGCAACGTATTCCTATCAGAGCTTGCCCAACAGTTGGCGTGTCACTACACGCTTCCGAGTTGAGCAATAGGGCCCCAAATTGGCGGAGTCCGGATATAACGACTACCCGATAGCATATTATTCACAGCGGTCTTTGCACGCGTTGCGCCGGAGCAGGAGGCATTGGAATCCCCCTACTCGCTTAGTTTCGCACCAGTGCTGATCGTGGAAAGACAAACGTTTGTCGTCGACGCTTCGATTACTGCTCACAGGTGGGTTGGTAGTACCTATGCCTATACTATTGCTCGTGTTCGTTATTGTTGAGACTTTCACAGAGAGTGCGAAAGAGGACGCTAGTGTTGTGGGTCTATATATTTCTATGTATTGCTGGGTTATGTAAGTAGCTTCATTTGTAACTCATGGGGCTGAACATTTTCTTTCGTTGCGCTAGTCATAATTAATTTACTGTGAAACATCCTTTATGCACCAAATGTAATGAGCCGTGAGATGATTCCCAGCAAACTTCACCACTTGAGTAAAAGTTGTAGAGCGCGTGTCCTTACTTTATATTAGAAATAACGTGAGGCCAATGTTTAGGGATCCCACAAAAGGGCTGCTTCGTTTATGCTTGCATTTGGCACTTAAACTCGCCTGCTTTGGCAGCGAGGAAAGAACGTGCGCCTATACAGGCAGAAAAAGAAACTAAAACTGTTATTAAATTTTTGAAAAATAACCAATATGAGAACGGCTCAGTCGAGCACGATTCTGTCCTCGACTAAACGCCCTCGTATTTTTACGCTACTTTCATGCTGACATAGCATAACAGCACGCTCGAGAATACCCTCCGCTGATCTTAAAAGAGCTGATTGGAGCATATGTTTAGAGCACCCGGCTGTTCATTTCCCTAAAGATGGCCAGGATTGTTTGGCTTTCATTGGATGGACAAAAGTACTTTGCGAACAGTTGCTCCCGAGGAACGCAGAGCAAGGAACGGTTTGCACGCAGATGAGCCTGTCTTTGTTAGATATGATACTCACAAACACACCTTGTTCCCTTTGCTCAGAAGGACCACTGAACTTCGTTTCACCTTAGCTGGGTGCGTTGAATGGACATTCCGCTTACCTTGATTATGTCTGGGAATTTGGCGAACATAAGTGTCAGCAGAACCCAAACTTAAACCGAAACTACGTCGTCTCTTAAAAGAATTGAGTGCCCTTCCACTCTGTGAAGAAGCCTGATCAGCGAAGCTGTGTATGTGAACCCCTTAGTAGCGAACTGCACCTCCGCCGCTGGTCGGCCCGGCATTGCACTATCTTCGGGATCGGCCCACGTATGCGGAGTACTTAACGCCTGCTTTTCCTCCTCCGCGGGTCGGCCAAGCATTGCACATCTTCGGGATCGGCCCACGTAAGGGGAGTGCTTAACGTCTGCTTCACCTCCGGCGGGGGTCGGCCCGGCATTGCACTATCTCCGGTATCGGCCCATGTATGGGGAGTTTTTGCTTACCATGCCAAGGACACGAAAATTTCCTTGGACGGTAGAGGTATACAGCTTCCCTGTAAAACAACCATTTACATTAAGTGGGCGCACTGGTCGATGGTATGACACTAACTGCTACTATAACAAATAAGATTGATCTGTTCTGTTGCAAATGACAAAACGTGAACGCGAACAATTTATAGATAACGTTTCTTTTGTTTAATTAATTAGAAGCGCAATGTTTCACTTATACATCAACAGGTTCTAAACATGATGGCGCCCACAGACTCGGCAACTCATCATGAATCACGCCAGCATTACTGACAGTGGCGAAATGGAAAGAAAAGGGCTTGTTGCAGTGTAATACTTTGGAAAATCAGTATTTCACTTCATGACAGTTTACCACACCCATGCCAATTATAGCTATCGAAGATTTGCAACCGTGTTATGCCTAATGACGCAGTGCCCCTACACAATAGAGACTGCAAGTGCGCCAAGACAATGCGAGCTTATTTTGTTTCTTTTGGGCGCATTGCAGCTTATTAGACGGTAATGAGTAAGCAATTGATGGATTTCTACATCTCTACCAATACACAGGCTATGAGAGACGCCATTGTAGGAGGCCACGGCAAGAATAATCGTGGCCATTTGGGATTTCTCCCGTGTGGTTCAGCATTCTGCTCTCATCGGAAAAATAGAATGCATCCACTGTTGATCTCGAATCGTACTTGCGACTTTTTGCTTAGTCTTAGAGAGAGTGAGACAGAGACAAAGGAAAGGGGAAAGGCAGGGAGATTAACCAGAGGGAAAGATCCGGTTTTCTACCCTGCGCTGGGTAGCAAACCAAACTCTGGTTTGTACCCTACCCTACCGTGTTGCAGTTTTTAAAGGCAACAAATTTGGCAAGCGAATGTAACCAGAAAATATGTTAATAGTGCTGCAAGTGCTACTTTGCTGTGCGGTGATACCATGCGGCGACAGTGACCTACTGTGATTGTATGTCTGTGCTTAGTCACAGAACTACTGACGTGCTAGGAGGGATCACGTGGACATAGCGGCCGCGTCGGCTGCTTCGGGAGCGCCGAAGGGAACTGAAAACGAGTTTGAATTCCCTCGTACGCTGCGGTCCTCATTTAGTGGCGAAATTTTCCCGCTTCGAGTGTCTCCTTTACAACGCTTGAAAGCACTACAATAGGTAGTGGCTGCCTTTGAAGGCGCGCAACATGGTAGGCTACTGCTCGGTGCCGCAGAGCCGGACGCACGTAACGGAGGCCGGTGTCAGCCTTATTCACACGTAGCCGCAGGACAAGAAGCTGCGTGAAGCTTGGGTCGCGAAACATAAAACCGGCAAACAGTCATCGGCTACAACTCGGGTATGCAGCAAGCACAAACGCGAGGAAGATTTCTGCTACGGCGGCCGGTCTGCAATGTTCTGAAAACGCGCACTGAGACGCTCACCCAAGTCCGCTGCACGACTAATATTATGACGGTTTGGTTTATCAACTTGTCGATGCTATAGATACTGGCAAGTTCAGTGGAGCGGAAAGGCAGCGGTAAGAAGCACATTTAAAAAAAGCATGGCACATGGTCATGTTTGTGTTATGAATTAATGCACTCGATTACAATAAAGGAGCAGCGGGAAATTGCACGCTGAGAACACCGATAAACATACAGTGCGACGCAACTCGAAAAATAATATTGAAAAGTCAAAGAATTTAGAAGAAAAAAAAAAGATTGAATCGTCGTTACGGCACATCATAGTCACTGTAGGCGTCGAAGTCTTCACAATGAAGTTATTTTTGAACAGCTCTGATAGCTGCCACGCAACAATGGTTGCTTGTATACTGTCAAATGCTCATATTCTGCGGCTTAAAGCTCATGGCACGGTGCGAGAACGCGCGCGCGCGGAGAAGGCGAAACAGTACGCAGGCAAGCATGCAGACGCGCAGTCGGTCGCTGCGAATCTGCGCGATCGCTGCATTGAGGCTTCTTTCTATTACGCTCCATTTAGTTATACAAACACTATAAGAACATATTTCACATAGTTTGCTCTCAGCGTTTACCTACCTTTCACGCAAGAAGCCGGTTCGGGAGACTCCATCGCGGCGACCGCGCGCAGTGGCGTTCACTGTACGTATTCGGTAAAGAGATAGCGTCTGTAAACGATTGTGTGCTTTCAGTTTGCCCAAGATTATTATTTAGACAGTAAACAACTTCTCTCGTTTCGAAAGTACTTACGGAAATGTCCGGGAGAGCTCGCGCGTGGTGCTTTCAGTGAACGCTGGCAGCAAAACCTATGAGGAGCACGCCGCGTGATCCCTCATACTACGCCAGCGAGGCGCTTCCGATAGATGGGGACTCCGTAACTCCTCTCCGCCAATAGCCAGTGAGCTACAGTGGCAGAGTCCATGGTAGTCGCTACACGACCTAGCATGCATGGTAAGGTATCCAATAAGTGTTGATAATGGCAAGAGCACTGAGAGCGTCAACTCTCGGGCAACCTCCTCAACCCCCAAGATTCATTTCCTTCTTTGCTAATGAGTTTAACGTCAAACACATTTGTTTTACTTATAAACACGCTATTATAAGCATTGCTGTTCCTTGTGCTGAAAAGCTTTCGCAATGCCATTGTTGCAGCACAAAATTGTGAAATAAAGAAAAACGAAGACAAAACTTCAAAGCGGTGAATCGTTTGCCATTATAGCCTGTAGTTACCAGTTTAACGTGACTGCGAAAGACCGCGCATTATCATCTTGCTAATTGCATTCGAGCTTCTGCAACCGAACTCTTCTCAATTCACAAGGAATCGCGCAACAAAGATTTTAAGGAACGGGATGCTGCGCTGTCCAAGACTCTGAAAGTGTTCTTTCTTGTTACAGAGGACCTGACCATGGCCGCCAGCTCGCTCGGTAACTCAGTCCTCAATTTCTCTGTGGACCTCTACAAGCAGCTAGTGGCAAAGGACCAACGGGACGGGAACATATTTTTTTCGCCGGTCAGCATCTCTGCTGCCCTCTCGATGGCACTGGGAGGTGCCAGAAGCGACACGGCTGAGGAACTGTCCGCTGTCCTCCATGTCGACGCTGACGAGGTCCACAGTCACTTTGCGAGCTTCTTTTCGAAGCTTCCTGATTACGCGGCTGGCGTGAAACTCAACATCGCCAACCGCATGTACGCGGAACAGACATTTCCGGTGCTGTCCAGCTACGCTGAGCTCCTTGGCGACAAGTACAACACGACGATAGAGTCCGTCGACTTCACGAACAAGTACGAGAGCGTTCGACAGGTAGTCAACTCGTCGGTCGAGAAGGCGACAGTATCAATAATTAGGGGCCTCCTTCCGAGCGGTACCGTGGACCCGATGACTACTCTAGTACTCTTAAATGACATCTACTTTAAGGGTTTATGGAGCTCACAGTTCAACTCAAAGTATACGCGCACTTACGACTTCCATCTGGACTCGAGAAACAAGACGCAAGTTGAGATGATGTTTCAGGAGTCCAGCTTCTCGATGGGCCACTCCGATGATATGGAGGTGGAAGCTTTGGAAATACCGTACCATGGCAGCAAGACATCGATGGTGCTGCTTCTTCCCAGAGACATCGAGGGGTTGTCCAAATTAGAGGAGCGCTTGACCGCTCTAGCACTTTCGAAGATGTTGGAGAACATGCGCCGGTGTTCCGACGTCAAGCTCTACTTGCCGAAATTCAAGCTTGAACAAGCTGTAAGCCTGAAGGCCAAGTTACAAGTAATGGGGATCAACGACTTCTTCGGACCTGCAGTCGACCTTTCTGCCATAAGCGACGCGGGGAAGCTAGTCGCTATCGATGTGATCCACAAGGCCTTTGTGGAAGTCAACGAAGAAGGCACTGAGGCTGCAGCCGCTACCGCGGCAGATATTGTGCGCTGTAGCTTGACGATACCCACAGAGGAGCGTAAATTTGTGGTGGACCGACCTTTCATGTTTCTTATCCGAAGCCATGACCCCGAGGTTGTCCTTTTCATTGGCTCCGTTCACCGTTTGTGAACAGAAAGGGATGTGCAGAAATGTGCGATGTAGCAGTATTGATATTTGCTGTGCAAAATAGGCGCGCACATTATGTGGTTTAATCTAGGTTATATTTGCTACAACTATTGATATTAAAAAAATAGAATGTAATAATGAGTGTTAATCATTGTGCGTCTCAGTATACAGTCCTCACGTCTGGTTGAAAGAACGTCAGTGTTGAATGGTGAATGTCTTGGTCACAAGCAACGTGGCTAACGAAATGTTTTAGTTCGCTCACTAAATGTCAGATCCCATTTCAGTGAGATATCTGTTAGGAAAATTAGAATGTGTATTCAGGTGCTGCGCAAGACACGGGTAATGAACGCTAGTCAAGCAGCATGATACGCGTCCCCTTTCAACTTTATTTTTTCAGAAGCACGGATACTGCCTGTAACCTTTATATAAGTAAGGCATTCATGTATTGATGATCATTGCAGAAGAAACAGCGATAGGTGAAGGATGGTCAATGCACCCTGCACTGACCGCCAAGAAAGGGCTATGATAAATATATATACACAAACATTATATATGTAGTGTTTATGCATTGGAACTAACCTTGAGAATTTTAGCCAGCGCCACCGCTCACGCCATAGGCGGCGGATGTGGAACACCTTTTTACCGCAGCCATCACGTCTACTTAGCTTTTTGGGTGAAGGCAACTAGTCGATAAACCCACACATGCTACGTGAAGGCCGACAGTGATTGAGCCACACTGAGGGCCCCTGGTTTTCCTCCGATCGTCATAAAACATGAAAATTGGACGTTGGTCGCTAATGTGCGATACTAATGTGTCAACTTTAGATATCACAATTTCCCAACTTGCAATTAGCACATCTATAGTCGGGTACAACTTTTGAAGACATGAGTGGCCCCGCCTAGATGACCGAAACGTGATTGCCGATTGCCTCCGCGACTAAAGAAATAGTCCCGCTCAAATATTTTCCCCTCTCAAACGCGTGATTCTCGGTATAGGTGAAACTTTTGTATGTTGATGACTGGTTTGGTAGAGCTCTCGTCATTGGAACGCTACAGTACATGCCCGATCGCGGAAGAAGAATAACCCCGTACATCCTACCATGCGGCGCGCCGTCTGGTCTTTAGCTTCGTTACAAGGGACAAAAGTGCAAAAGCAACCCTGCATGGCTTTTGCGCTGGCGTGCACGGAAAATTTACCACTCATTTGCCGAGCTTAAAATGATTCGGTTGTTATTTAACAAGCACCTAAAAAGAACAATGCCTTTATCGAAACCAATACAAACCTGGTGCGAGAAGACGATAGAGGCCGGAAAGGTACAAAAATGCTTCATTAATCGCTTTAAATATTTACTCTTTGTTTTAGATTGCGTAAGATTTGTATTGTTTGGGTGTTGTGCTTTCACAAACTTGTTTTCAAGAATGTGATGGGTTCGTGATTGTATTGCCCTTAGTGTTACACTGACGAACATAATGGACAAGACGGGGACGTGCGTAGAGCTACGTACGTCCGCCTATTGTCCCTTATGGTCGTAAGTGTCACACGTAGCGCAATAAAATCATGAGCGTGCACCAACTAGCCCCGTTCATTGCTCTATTAAATGTGATATGTTGTTTTTCGTGCCCTTTTACGTTTTTCTTTTTTTTGCAAGTCTGCAATCTCGGCGGTTCACACACTACATTCCGTGCGAATTTTCCGCCGTTGAGGCCAGTGAGCTGACATCCGAACGCGATCCTCTGTTGCCGAAGGAGCCTTGTGTCACCTCGGTGTCCACACCACCAAGGAGCTTCGGCAGCGCTCGTCTTATGTTCTACTCCACCTGGCCGTGTTTCAGCGCTGTTTCTTCTACCATAGAAGAAGGACAAGAGTGGCCACATACTGAACAGCCACTCACGCAACATTATCGTCGACTGCTACAGGTATTGGCGCAACGCGTGGCCTGAACACAGCGGGGAGGACACGGGCAAGTTTGTGCCGAGAAAGTGAGTGTCCGCGAAACCACAGTCTTCACGGTGAAGAGGGAGGTCAAAGCTTCACATTTTTCGGTTGCCAAACTGTCGACGCCCTCGCGAAAAGGCCCACGAAATGCTATGAAGACAACACGCAGCACGAAGTATGACAGCTTCCCGTCGTGCGCGCTGAGGTCACGTGTGCACGATTTCTTTCGTCGCAACGAGATGCCGATGGTCGAGAGGATAACTAAGGAGCTCTCGCAACGTATGAATCTGCCGTAAGCGGTTTACTGTCCGTCGCTTTCTTGCCGAGATTGACGTCAAGCACTAGAAGAGGAGCCGCAACTCGCTGCTTATCGACTGGGATGACATGGCCGAATGACGGCATTGTTGTCTTCGTGATGTTGAGCGCTATCGGGCGGAAGACCGAAAGATCTTCCTGGAAGAGACAGGGGTGACGGCGGGACACATTTGGTCGATCTTGTGGACAGACGCCGTGATGCGGAAGAGCAGACGCCTGTACACTCGTGTAAACGGCATGTCAACGGGTATGAAACAACGTTTTGGGAAAGGCCAGCGCCTGATCATGACGCACCTCGGCCGCGAGGACGGCTTTGTCGACCACTGCTTGGATGCATTCCGAGGCCAAAAAAGAGGCGACTACCACCAAGAAATGGACGGCAGTCGCTTCGAGTGATGGTTTAATGATGTTTTGAAGAAGCTGCCTGCTATTAGCGTCATTGTTTGAACAATGCACCTTACCATTCCCGGCGAGAAGAGGAATTACCAACGAGAGCTTGGAAGAAGGAAAAAAATTCAGGAGTGGCTCAAAACTAAAAAAAATTGCCGACGATTACGTTACTTCCTAATGCGAAATTTGAGCGCAGCAAATAAGCTGTTTCACCTTTTCGATAGATTGAGGCAAAGAAATCCAGCAACACATGTATGCGCTATCACAGAATTTTTTTTTTATTTTTCACACGTATTCCTTTAACAAAGACTCCACTAACAGTTCTTGACAGTCATGAAGGAAGCTTTGTGGTCGGAGAAATAGACTGATATATGTTCGACTTGGTACACCAATGCTTGATTCTCAAAGACGAGATCTATACAAGTGCCTCGCGAGGTTGTCACAGCCGTGGGACGCGTTACGAGCGAGAGGAACGGGATGTTCTCCCGCATAAGTATTAGGAAATTGCTGTTTGTCTTTATGTCAAGCCGCCACCGATCTGGCTCTCTGATTGCCACCGCACAGGGCGAACGGCAGCGGCAATTTCGGCTCGGGCGGTGCACATATACAGATCCGCCGCCACCGATCTGGCTGTCTGATTGCCACCGCACAGGGGTTGCATTGGAGGAGGAGCGGAGAAAGGAATTAAGTTCGAGCCGGCGCTTTGACAACCGGAGACTCGCAGGAAGAGGGGGGAGGGGGGCGGCGTGTACACCCAGCGGCAAACGATGGGGGCAGAAGCGCGCGCAGCAAGCGGACAACACGAAAAAGGGAGGAGGGAAGAGATAGCAGCGACTGACTGATGCCGCTGACGCCGATAGTGAGTCAACCCCAGCTGCGGAGTTGGTTTCAGGGACAACGAATAACCGGCGCGTCGGCAACTGAAGAGCACCCTATCCGCCACACAAGAACAGGAGGGGGGGACCCTTTCCTCCTCTTTCTGCATGGCGGCGACGGTGTTCTATGCAGTCACGTTATCTTGACTCTCTAGCGGCGTCAGCGGCATCCAGCGGTATCAGTCGGTCGCTGCTAGCGCTGGGGGGATGAAAGGGGGCGGAGCTGGTTACGAGGCCGACGACGACGCCGACGCGAAACCCAGGAACGGACGCCAAAGAGCTGCGCTCTAAAACATCACCCACAGCGAAAGGATGGTGAAAAAGCAGCTGCTTGAGTTGGTAGCATTCGTAAAGCCACGCTTTCTGAGCTACATCGTAGACAATGCAGCTGAAAGGGCCGGTTGCATTGTACTCAGGCTCCCGCTTTACCCCTACGAATTTAATCCCATGGAGCTCGTGTGAGCAGAGGTAAAGGATGGCATCGTTGCGGAGAACAGAGACTTCAAGTTGTCCGCGGTCGACGACATACTGAGGGGAAAAAGTCAAGCACATAACGTCACAAGGCTGGAGGAAGAACATTCACCACGTGATGGACCTGTAAGCAAAGTTGAGGCGCGACACACTGGGCGTGACCACGTGCAACACACCGCCATCAAAATGGGTGAAAATGACGCTGAAGAAAGCGGTTCCGACTGCGAGCTGTCCGGTATTAAGACACACGACGAAACATAGCGGTTTCTTGGTAACAAAACAACAGCGCGTATTAGGGCTACCAAAAGTTTGACGGTGGATTCGGGGCATGGAACCACTCGTCCCGTGAGCTCTTGAATATTTAAGCAGTTCATTTGATGGCATATATTTTAATGAAAGCTCAAGTTAGAAAAAGCAACGTCTTACACTCCTTATGCTCAATTTAGGTACTGGTGCTGCAACGTGCTTAAATGCTGGTAAATTCGAATGCAAACACAATTATTAACCCTGAATAACTATGTGGGGCCAAAATGCTCATTCGGGTAGCCACTGTCCCCGTTGATAGGCTGTATGACGAAATAGCAGTATGCGCGCAATTGACAGCCACTTTTAGCAGCGTGCACGCCAAAGTACATTCATGCGGTTGCATTGCTTATGTTGGCCATCTGGCTCAGGCATGTAATGCGAATAAGAGAACAATTATAAGACATAATTAGCTTAGCGAGCCTCAAAATGCTTTTTCGGGCAGCCATCGTCGAGATGATGGGCCCTATGGTGAAGTAACAGCAGCCGAGGCGAAATTGACCACCGATGTTGACAGCCTGCTTGTCAAACGAAAACGCCACGTCGAAACGAAAACAATTTAAGCAGTCGTGTTGGAGCCATCGTCAAGGTTTGCATGCCCCTAAACACCAATAAATGCAGCCAAGCGATAACGAAAACACGCCGTCGGAGCAGTTTTTTCCACAGCACGCTCATTGTTAATTTAATTAAGCGACTGGACTAAACGATAGCAACGCAAGCACAGTGGCATGCCCCTATTGGCCGTTTGCAGGTAGTTGTGGCGCCTCTATTGTTCTTTACAGCCGCTTGAAATGAATAAGGCCAATGTGAGAACGCCCCGAATACTCCACTGGGGAGGCCCCAGCGAGCTTGACGGGTGCCTTGGTGAAATAGCAGTAGTCGGGGGCACTCTTGAAAGGCACCGTTAGCAGTCTCCACTTCAAAGCGCAGTCATGTCGAAGCGATTGTTGGTGAAATAGTAGTAGTCAACCCGAAATTAACAGCCACTGTGAGCAGATTGCATGCCAAGGCACAAAACAACAACATAAGAAGCAAGGAAAAAATACAGCAAGAAAGCACACTGAGAAGACAAGATAGACGGGAGAGAAATGCTTTGATGACATTGAAAAGGCCAGCCCTGCTGTTCACAGGACTTTGTGCTTTGAGTGGAACGAGTTGATGAAATTGTGAAAAAGAGCGCAGCTGAAAGAAGACTAACAAAAACGATAATATAAAATAAAAGGAGAGGAATAACAGTAAACACAAACACGCACGAAAGCAGGCATATATTCAATGACATGCACACAAACGCCAGTGTGAGAACTATTAAAATCTGAGATATAAAGAAGCGGGGGAGGCCTTAAGAATTTTTAGTAGCAACATATCGCTAGAATCGAAAAGCAGCGAACAGCTGTGCTGTAGAAAATTGTATCGAACGCTGGCAGCACGTCTTATTACCGGAATATATTACAGCAGGCATTTTACAGCTGGTGTGTGCAGCGAACAAAGGGTTCTAATCCCCATGACGACGCCAATTTACGCCAAGTTCCCTTCTAAAGGCAACAGTCTGACGGTCACAGTTTTAGACGACTTGGTACTGAGGCTGACATTAAGAAAACAAACACTGTGACCGAACATCTGACCATTACTCATTCAATGACATCGGCAAAGGGAGCACTGGTAGGTTTGTTTCATTCCCGTACGCTTTTCACTCTTCTCCTGAGAATGGTCTTTCTCCATCGCTTCACCATGTGCGACGAAAAACACAGCGACACAGTACACGAACACAGCCTCCACTCAGAGTAGGTACCAGAGTTTGGCAAACTTTCCTCGTCGTAACTTTCACTTTGGATCGAAACAGAACACCCTGAAGCAAACACGTGGGATGTTTGTTTGCAGCGGTGTGTCGCCACGAGATGCTGCAGGCGAATCGCAGCGCAGTGTCACCGATGCTCTCTGCAGTCTTTCTTCGCCGGGTCGCGGCTCAGAACAAACGGCGCGGCACAAATGGTGGATCGTAAGCTCACAGTAATATTTCCGGCATCATAGACCACAACAAACAGTTTGGGAAGTCACTCTGACGAGGGGCAGACGCACAGAGGACGCGACGCAGCCCAGCTCGGAGCGTGGGCGGCCATCTTCTGTGTCGGCGGGGTCACCGGTCGTCCTGCTCGGGACGTGATCCTAACGTGCGCACCCATTGGTGGAGGTTTGTGTGCATCCGTCTTTGAGGAGCAAACGCCGCTTTTTTCTAAATTTGTTCCCGACTATAGAGCGGATCAAGTGACGGCGTCGAAAGAGTAGTGTTGGGATTATATTTACACCTGATGAATGTAGCCTCATAGTAACCTAAAATGAGTGTGTCGTCATAGAGATTGATGTTGAAACCATCCCCACAATTGGCGCGTTGTTATCTGTGCGAACGTATTTCAGAAGTGCTTCAAAATGTTCATGAAAATAATATATTACCTTCAGAAGAGCAATACACAGCAACAGCTGGCTCGAAGCAATTTTCGCGCTAAATAATTCGCAGTAAACAATTCCAGAGAATTTTCAGAGAATATTAGAGATTGCACACATTTCAGTGTAGAGAACTACACCAGCTCCACAGAGACTTGTGCAGCTCATAAGAAAGTTTCTGTAGCCTTAGAGATGCAGTGCATCGCATTTTTCAGTATGCCGTGTCTCTGTTATCATAACAATGTTGAATTTAACGACGATTTCATTTAGTAAGTGTGCGATATTGTCGCGCTTTCCTTCTGCAGATCGCAAATTAAGCTGAAATACAGAATTTCATGACCTCGAGCAATGGCTCATCAAGTCGGACAAACTCTTGGTAACTCGTGGGTATTACAGTGAGCCAAAGGACGAAACGCTATTTACATTTTGCAGTGCTGGTCTCCCTTGAGGAGCGCATTGCTCCACAAGCTAAAACCGTTTCGTATAGGTAAAATAAACTCCACCAAAGGGACTCTGCACAGAAGGCGGTGAGCTTTCTGCGAATACTTAAGCTGTGCGAAGCACTGCGGGACTGGAGCTTGGCTTTCGTGTTTCTACCTCGCGCTTATGCTGCCAATTTTCCCTATAACACACCTTCTCTCTGTTTTTTTACACTTTATTCTGGCTTTTCATTCGATGACACTAGTGAAATAAGGAAAACAGCATGTTGTCGGATGTACACCACTGAGCGAAAGTATACGGACCAGGAATTGCGCAATACAACTAATTTTCTCCTCTGTCTCTGAATGCAACTTGAAATGAAAGACTGCAATCCGAACTTGGCTTTATGAATTTTCTAGTGCAATCGTCAGCTTCCGTGTGTGAGTGTTTATTACGAAGAAATTCAGTTTTTTCGGTGACCCTGTGGTCCGTATACTTTTGCTCACGGGTGTACGTATACATTCAAAGATAGAGATTCGGCAGAGATCTGCCTGCTCGCTAACAATCACCTTGCGTTCCAGGGCCCAACCGGCTTCTTTTTCAGGGATTAAATGCCGGGAGTCGTGACCGTGATTATATGCGTTTCCGGTGGCCCGACGGCGACAGGCCCACGGGGACGCTTGCGGAGCGCGCCGTGTCCATCTAGGCAGTGCGCAAGATCTTCGCCAACCTGTCGGACCACCCAAAAACGCACATACGCACTACTACGCCACACAGCGTCTAACCCTTGAATTGGATTCCGAAAAGTCTGCTTTTTTGAGATAAACTTTCGTTGGAATTTTCTCGGTCTTTCATTCGGATGAACGTACAATAAAGATGTGTGATACCAGAGCACCTTGGATTATTTAAAACAGGTGGTTTGATTTTCAATATGATCTGATTTTGAGGTCTTTCTGCATAGCTTCTTGAAGTCGCAGTATCTGTGGATTCAACAGCTCCCGCGAGATGGACGTTGGCGCATCTTGTGTTACACTCTTAGCCAAGTCCTGGCTGGAATCCACGTATGCAGGCAGGAAATGAGATCAAATTACGGCCGCTGATATACCGTTCGCTAGGCGGCTCCACAAGCGGCTCCCCAGAGAAGCGACCCATATTCAATTGGCTGAAGTTTCAGGTGGCCCAATTCAAAGCGGCCTTCCGAATAGGCGTGAGCAAAGTTATGCAGGATTTTAAGTGAAATCCTTTCTTGTTATTTGCGGCCCACCATGAGGCGTGACTGCTCTGAAGGCGGCCTAGGCGTATGCGTCCCGAACGCCACTGCGGAAAAAAAAGAGAATGAACACTTCATCCGCAATTATCTTGGCAACTTCCGCAATCAGGAGTCACATAACCTAATTAGAACACAATCATAAAGGGAATTTATACACGTATCAATAATTAACAATACTCTACACATCACGTGGATTCCAACGCGCGTACACTCGCATTTGTACAATTCAAAGCACACATCGTAACGATTACACCACAGCGTCACCACGCTTGCAGGTGTTCTTTTACGGGTACATATCTACCAAATGAGTTTGAGCAATCGGCGGCGGTGGGTGGCGTTTCTGTGCAGTGCGCTGTGCTGATGAGTATCGGAATATGTTTGCGTTTGCATCATTTGGATTCCTTGTTGCGACTAACGAAGGAAGACAAGGTAGACGACAACGTGAGAACTAGTCTTCACGGCTTGTCGTCACCGCAAGAAAATAACAAATGTGCTGTGCAGCTCACGATCTAGTGCTTCTCCAGTCCATGCATTGTATGTTCTCCGAAAATACGCGGATACAAAGTACCGCGCCAACCATCCACGTATGTATATTTAATTCGCGCGTATACTGGTGAGCACTTTTGTTTATTTTTTTGCACCGTTTACTTTCGTATATGGTCTACTGCGACACCAGTAGCAGGCATTTCGACGTGCTTCGTACTACCGTGTATGCGTTCTTTTCTAGTGCATAAGTTTAGAGTTTGGTTCACATCGCTGTAATCTGTTGTCCTGCATTAGCAGCAGATCGTTAGTGTTTTGGAGCGCATCCATTCCAGCATTTGGAGACTGCGTATAATGCATCGGCACGCATGTTTAAATTACTAATATATCCACTTGCTGCGCGTGCAGTGCTCGTGTCCTGTGGCAGTGCTCGTTCTAAAAGCGTCAAAGACCATCTAGACTGATGCGTGTGTTCAATATATATGCGCAGGGTGGACTTGCCGGCTAGGTGGTTGAGCATTTTAGAAGAAGAAACAGCGCGACACAAGGTCGACGAAAAAACGTGGACCACACCACGAAACGCTGGTGTGGTTGATGCTTTTTCGTCGTCCGTGTGTTTGCGCTGTTTCTTCTTCCAGGATACATGCACACCACAGATGCACGAAAGGGCATGGGGGGTTAACGTTCTTTTCCCCGTTTCCTCTCAGTGTCAGTGGCACAGTGCATTGCCTGGAATTGTGCGCGCTTAGTCATCTGCTTCTCACAGAAAATCTCGAAGAAACGCCCATTAAAACCAGGCACATTTGTAAACTTAACTGGGCAATAAGAAGCTCCACAGAAAAAAAAATTTCGTAATAAAGGCTTTCAGTATTTTTCTTTACTCAAAGATGGTTACGCTCTCATGGCTTCAATGTACAGCGATAGTGCAGCATAAGTTAAAAAGCATGAATTTCCTAAATCCTTGCCAAAGTAAGCTGGGTGAAATTATTTAGGCACTAGAATCCAAGGTTTCTAGCGATTCCTGAAGACCCTTTATTTCTAAAATGCCATATTCAAGACATTGAAAACCCATCAATTTTTAGAAGTACTGGAAACTCCCTAAATTTGTACACTTGGCTAGACTTAGCAGACATTACCAAGCGTTCCTTTTCTTCTGTGACACTCTCTAGCATGTCACAAATAATTGTCTGTGGAGCTAATAGAAGAAAGTGACGTCCTTAAAGTTAAAATTACAAAGGAGCTGGGGATACAAGTTTTAGGCTCATGGAAATGGTACCAAGTGTACTTGGAGAAGCAGAAGAAGCAGGAAGCTCAACAGTGGAGGCATTCGTAGAGAAGCCGTGTTGAAGAGTAAATCGAGAGGTACAGACACTACGAGAAGAAACTAGAAATGGCCATAACTTATTTGACGGTGAAAAGCTGAGACAACAAATGACATCACATACGCTGTCAAATCAAACAGTATTAAAAAGTGCAAATGTTGCAGGTGCAAGCAGGTAATTGTGCTATTGCAGAAAAACATGCCTCCTTGTGTGTGCGTTCAGGGACTTTGTGCGTTTAGTGATGAGCGGTGAAAGGCGAATTAACAGTGTTTCAAATGTTTGAAATCAGTGAAATGCTATTTGTTTGTTATTGTTTACAATAAAATTAACGATGTCGTTGTTGAACAAGTTATTACAAGTTATTACAAGCTACTCACATCACATAAGGTCCTTGAAGTTACTATGTCGGGGCCTCGAA
The DNA here is from genome assembly GCF_050947875.1 of Dermacentor variabilis. Taxonomy (NCBI): domain Eukaryota; kingdom Metazoa; phylum Arthropoda; class Arachnida; order Ixodida; family Ixodidae; genus Dermacentor; species Dermacentor variabilis. Next base: position 107,804,155 of record NC_134574.1, read on the forward strand.
ACTCCTTGAAAACCCGTGAATTTTTTGTTCCAATATTGCTACAAACCCTGTAGAAAACCGTCATGGAATATAAAGCTTGGCTGAACAGGGATTTATACGAAGAGCACAGGAAGACTAGAAATGCAGTAGTGATCATGGAGGGCCCTGAAATAAATGTTTACATTTATTTCAGGGCCCTACAGCCGTACAAAGCTCAGCCGTACAAAGGCAAGCCGTACAAAGTTTCAGCCGTACAAACGCTCCTGGCGGAGCGTTTGTACGGCTGCTTGGACGGTGGCTGCCACAGATTTGCTTATGGTGTCGACGGCCTCAGCCAGTTCGGCTCGGAACTCATTTCTCAGTTCGGCATTGTCTTCGGTTCGGGACTTGTTCATCTTGTACTCTATTCCCGATTCCAGGTCCTCTATTGGGGGAGTATGTTCCCTTGGGGACGTTGGTGTTGTGGTCGGTTTCTGCTTTTTTTGGAATTGCTCAATGAGATGTTGGAGCTTCCTCTCCAGGGCTTGTTCCCTGGCCTGGGCTCTTCTGTCCCGTTCCTCCTGATGTCCTTCTTGCTCTTCTAAACGCTTCATGAGCAGTTCATTCCGCTTCATCAGGTCGGCGTTTTGCCTTCTGAGGGAGGAGATGGTTTCCTGGTATCTCGAATTTCGCTCTTGTGTCGGCAGTGAGGGAAATGGGTCGGTTGTCGACTTGAAACTGGCTATCACTTCCGCCCATCTGATCTGAACAAGTAAGCCACAGCTGTTCTTGCTGTGGCTTACTTGTTCCATATTCGGAGGAGCTTGAACTTGTCTCCCTTATTATAGATGGTTGCCGGCCTCTTGATTTACTTCTCTCCCTCACGTAAAGGGGTGGGGGTTTTCGCTTGAGCCTTTTCTCGCACTCCTTGCTTGCCGTCTCGTGAGGCAGTCCACATAGTTTGCACTGCAACTGGCAGTCATGGTCTGCTTGTGGGTTCTGCACCCCGCACCGGTTGCAGATATGTTTGTCTGGGTTGGGGCATACGTCCTGCCGGTGGCCGATTTCTCTGCAGGCCTTGCAATACTGTACCGATCTGCGGTATGGACGGCAACGTGTGTACGAGCCGGCCGCCTTCACATAGAAAGGGATGTGTGGACCTTTGAAGGTGATAACTGCTGAGGTGGATTTGCCGAGCATCCTCGCATGCAGGATGCCACAGTTGTTGGCTGCCAGTAGTTCCGCAAGTCGTTTCTCCATCGTAGACGCAGTGATACCGTGCACGACTCCACGTTCTGTTCCTGGGAGCGGTTTGCTGTACGGCGTCATATCGTATGTGGCTGCCTCGTATGTGGATGCCGTTGACGGAACCGAGCTTCAGTGCGTAGTCTTCGTCTGCGGTGCTGGCAATTATCAGGTTTTGCTTCCATTGCGTTTGGATGATTACGTTCATGCAAAATTCTTTGAAAGGGGAATCACTTGCCCTTGCAAGTCCTTCGGTGATCTTCTCGTCCGGCCAGCTGGACAGTTTCATGCCGGTTCTTGGTCGGTATACCACCTTGTAATCATTCTCTGGCAGCGGCGGCGTGACGCGTCGCGGCGGTGGCTTGCCGTTGGTTCGGCTTCCCTGATCTTGCTGCTGTTGGTTGTTGCTGTTGACTTACATGCTTGCTTCCACTCTCGCGTTGCCCCTTGCTGGTTCTGGGGGTTTTCTTGCTTTTTTCCCTCTTGTATGCGGTCCTCGTTCGGCGCCTTCTTGTTTTTTCTTGCCTTGATTGCTTGGAACCATGGGCCAGCTTGACTCAACGTCTTGCCGCTGTTCTCATCGAATTCCATGTTGCTCTGGACCGCTGTGGAGTCTTGGCTATTGTTCTCTATTTCCATTTCGTGAGCACTGCCGTTCGTTTACCCTGCCATTCTCGGCGCTCGCAAGGCCACGCAGGCCCGCTCCTGGGGCGCGTGCGGCGTTCGGAGAACGGTGTTCGAATATGTCGAGGTGCTCGTTGCTCGGTGTGTCAAGGTAAACGACTCCATTCACCGCGGTAATTCTGGCGACATTCGATACTGATTGCCTTGTTGAGTTCAATGACACAAAATTGTGAAGTTTTGTTAAGGTTAACCGCAATAACTTGCTATAAAAGCAGCAGATCATGCGAAGCCCGAGACAGAGAGAAATGTCCACGATGAGGTGCGCGGTGTGACATCATGTGCCTCCTCGGAGCACCGTCACTGCTAAATCGCAAGTTCGCGGCCAGTAAAGCTTTTGCTTTAGAAAATCCGAGGACACTTAAGCACTACTTAAGAGTTGTGAATGCGAAAGAATTAATGGCCAGCTGAACGCGGCTGAGTCGTCCTTCGAATTACGAACTCCTCGCGGGCAAGCGAGTGCGTCGAGATGCTTAGGACGCTTTGATCGCAGGTGGCAGGATTTGAAAGCTGGTGACAGGTTGCGCAGTAAAAGAAGCTTACTAATTTATAGTAAGTAATATTCGAATGAGTTTCGCCTGAAATGAGGACGGGCGAATGAGGCCCCACTAAAATAACGCTACTGCTCTGGAACCTGGAGCTTCATCACCAGAAGAGACCGGTACTTTAGGCAACATGCCCTATTTCCTTACGTCCTCATCGCGCCTAGTCATCAAGTAGGCGCAAGATTTTGGGTCTAATAACGTTTTAGTGGTACCTTTATTGATGCCCAGAAATGCCTATTTCGATGTTGGGGCATATATTAAAATTCTTGGGCCTAAAATACCTTTTCTTTTCCGCGCTTTGGCCAAGACGCATTTTGTTTATAATGCTATAACCCACTGGGGAACTTTGCTGAAGGCAGCTGATTGATTGTTACCACAATCACTTTGCCGGTGTGAAGGCTGTTATTAACAGCTTTGCAGCAGACTAGATCATTGGTGTGAGCAGGAATCGAACCGCTCTACGCGACGACACGCCTGAAGGTGACTTGGCGTACCTGTGCACTCATTTCCCGAGTGTAGCCAACATCACACAGAAACTTGAATACTGGGGCGCAACTCACTCCCAGAAGGATTCGTTCACGTGTTAGTTGGTCCACTGTTCTTGAAAGCTGAGTTTGTGCATCCCAAACATCCAGTACGCTAATGAACAGGAATAACGAAATCAGGCGCCGTGTGTACGTCGTTTGTGCTCCTTGCATCTCAGCGCTGCACAAGCTGAGTTCTCAAGCGCAAATAGGAATTCGTGCGTTGGGCTGAACTATGACTTTTAGGAAAAGTTCACCACCAGCCTTAATGGACCTGTTGCTTACAGTATTAGTCCGAAACTTACCAGAAGGTAAGTTTCGGACTACCAGAGGTGCCAGAAGCGTCAGGTTTCTGGTACCTCGCTGCTAACGATCACGATGGACCTCCTCTGTCTGATTGCTGCGGCTATCCCGTACCTCGTCGCGCGCCTGCAACTCACGTTACGAACACGTGAGGTGAGTTGAGAAACAATGGGAGAGCTTCCCTCCCTACCGTCTAGTGATCGGCGCCATGGCTGAGGCGTCAGTGGCGGCCATATAGAGAGGGACATACGGGCACGCACTTTGTAACAACAAGAGAGATAATTTACGCCGAGTTTAAACAAATTGTTTCATCCAACCTTTTTCTTTCAATGGCGCTCAGATACACTGGCGTCCAAAACAGAGTCCTTCCCTGTTATACAGAAGAGGAATAATCCTGAAAAAATGTGTTCCCGTGATACGGCATCTCTAGAATCTGAGAATCCAGTTCCTCAGACGGTCCCATTTGATCAATCATGTTCCCTTTCCCGACTTTGACACCTTTGACGCAGAACTTCACGCGCCGATTGTCGCGCCTGCCGAAAGGATAGTTCCATTTTGCCTGGAAGTACACGGCGCTCAACAAAGTGAGCAGTGTTTCAGGAGTCACCGTATTGGGAGAGAGCAAGTCCTTGACCTTGAACTTTGTTTGCTGCCAGACCCATGCATTCGCTTCTTCGCGACCTGCCTCGGAGTTCTTCATGAAGTTCAGAGATTTCACGGTGGCCCGGAAGGAACGTTCACGAAGTGGCAGGTAGTTGCGATGAACCTTGAGCGAGGCTGCGCTGTAGGCCCGGTTGACCACGCGGATCGTTAAGTCTGGAGTTCAAAACTCAGCAACAAATCTGTCAAAGTACTGCATTTTGTGGCTACATTTGTTCAAATAAATTGCTACAGATAGTTCGTCTTTTGTGCTGCCTTCAGCGACATTACCGGTCCTAGAGAGTGCCATTCCCATAATTAAGGGTGAGAAAACAATATTGTTATTCTTTCTTATGCAATGTAGAAACGCGTAGGCGTTCAGGGAGAATTTTTTTTTTAGTATCGCTTGTGTATGGCCAGTGCCCGGGAACGGAACTCTTGCGCGGTGACAGCAGTTACGGTATGCGCCATGTACTGTTGCTGCCACTGGTTGCTGCCCGTCGATTGTGTGACTCGTACCCACTAGGAGAGAGGGGCCGTGAAATGGGTGGATTATTATGAGTTGTGTTTAAAAATAGATTTCTAGAACTGCTCTGAGGTAAGGGCAGCTGAAAGGCGACCCTACGTGTTCAATTGAAATCAACAGTCACCAAGTGAAAAGTTCCCAAAAGAAGAAAGGAAAACGTACAAAATTTAACCGGGCATAAATTCGTTTGACATCGTGCTTATTTGGACAGCGGAGAAAACAACCATGCGGCTAAATCCCAAGGTAAGGGACCCAGAAGAAAGAAAGACAGGTTCTCTTAAGAACAGGCTATGCCTTCGAAGACTTGCCCCCTCTGATTTCTTCCCAATGTGCCCTTTCTTTTCAACCTATATATGCATGCAAAATAAAAGCAATTGTTGGCAGTCCCCCGGCACTCGTCCTGTCTTCCATCTAATCCATTTCTTTAGCACTGTTTTCTACCATGCATGCATACCTCCCCGACACCCCCAAAAGCTCTCCTTCAAACCTTAAACCTTCGAAGAGTTTGTTCAAGCATTTCTTGTTGCATCACTAAGGCGGTCAAAAGATAGGGGAAGAGGTGAACTGCGCCTTCCTTAAGTTTATTCCCTTAGCACATATATAAAATCTATCCGACTCTTGGCGAACACCCCTGAGTGCATATGTGCCAATGAATTTAAGGTCATCTTCATCATTATCAATTAAAGGAGTAGACGCAAGCGCTCATACGGCGGCCGAAGAAAACGAAGCCTACCAAAAACGCGTTCTCAATCGAACCGTTGAACGCATTCAGATCGGTCACTCAACCCGGAGGTTTCAGGTGAGGCGCCATCTTTTACCTAGGGTAGGGTACCGATGCTGCGTGAGTGGTCGCATCTTGTCCACCGCGTCGTGTTGTCCCTGTGGCAGAGGAAAAGATGCTGCAAAGGATAGGGTGAAGAAAACATGGCCTAATGAAAGAGATGGAAACGTGCGCTAACTTCAACAGATACTTTTCAGAAATGTACTATTTCGTCGAAGAACGAAGGCACTTTTACTAGGATTACAGCTGAAGCCGCGAATATTGTGTGGCGATGTGCTCCGTGTGCGAGCATGCCTTCTTTATTTTTGTCTGAGGAAAGAGTTGTCGTTTTTTAATGAATGTGTGTTAGAGTCTATCTAGCATATAGCATTACTGTGTGAGTGTGTGCGTGTGTGTGTGTGTGTATGTGTGTGTGTGTGTGTGTGTGTCGAAGTTAGCTTCCTGGCTCCCTGTAATATCCTCACTAACCATTGCATTGTCTTATCAGCAAGACCGAATATCTCCCATTCTCGGGCAAAAGTAGCGCGCGTGACGCCTGCAATAAGAGAAACAAGTGAAGACCCCTCGGTGCGAAGCTCTGTCAGTGCACTTAGTACGAACATTTATGTCCTCCTACTGCTTTTTTAACCAATACTTAAGAAATAATTACTAGACCGTTTATGCAGTTTTGACTCGTATAGCCAATCATACTCATGGGGAACGCCGACCTAGCCAATCCGATTTCAGCGAATCTCTGTCCCTGTCATCTGTATGTACAATGGATGGGAAATGAAGTTCAAAGTTATTCTCGCAGTGGCGACACTTTTTAACTCTTAGGTGCCTATCGTTACTCGCCAACCGTGTGTTCCTTTTGATCCGAATAAACTCTGCTGGAAAAGCGGACGTTCCTGCACTTCCGGTGTTTGTCTTCTGACGCAACACTTCACTTTTTATGTTGCAGGTTGATCAAGCAGCCAGACCTCTAGAATAGGGAAACCTCGAGCGCTCATTCAACATGGGTAAGTTGGTTTTCAGCGTTACACACACACACACACACACACACACACACACACACACACACACACACACACGCACACGCACACGCACACGCACACGCACACGCACACGCACACACACACGCACACACACACACACACACCAGCCTGCCTGCTTGAAGAAGGCAGGTTGGACATCGCTATGTCGAGCCGTGACGTAGATTCCGTTTGATTCAGATGGCGGAAGTTTACGGCAGACCTAGCCCTAAACTGGCTCCTGTGCTAAAGAATACACTAGTGACATGAGAGGCTGATTTTTGCCCGATGTCCAGAATTTACTTGTTTGTTTGGCAGGCTCCGTCGGTGTGCCAAGAATGGCATAGCTGCTGTACAAAATGTGCACGCCGAATGCTTGGACAAATTCGTAGTCTTATAACCTGTAGAGGAAAGTTTACTGAAGCAAGGTTTGGGTGCGGGCTAGTTGGTATTCCATTGTTTCAAACTTCACTTACAGCGCATACACAGACAAGGGACCAAAAGAAAGACTTGTATTCGTCGTTCTTTTGGTCCCTTGTCTATGTATGCACTGTAAGGGATGTTTGAAGCAAAGTTTAGTTCGGGCGCTCTCCCCTAAATACACGGAAACAGGGAAATCGTTTTTCTCGGCTACCGCTGCACCGAATACAGGAAGTTTTGCAACACTGAAAGTATAAAGGTTATGTTATGAAGCGTAATTTCATTGCCACAGCAATTCTTGCAATTCTCCGTGTACAGTTCGCCAAGCCAGGTGAAAGAAAGCGCATTTTGTCCGGGACCCTTTTGTTTCTTGTATAAGCAAACTAAATGAATAAATAAAAAAATTTAATTATATGGCCACTCCAGGCGAATGTTCGCCGCCGCCGTCGTCGTTATGTTCTGTATGGAGTCCAACGACGATAACATCGTCGCTGCGTACCGTATGCAGTATGGGCAAGTGAAATCGTGCGACGGTTAGATGACGATCGCGGCTTAATCTCACGCGTGCAACGGAGGAAAGCAGGAAGGAAGCGTGCCGTCTTCCGTAGCCCGAAGGCTCCGGGGAAAGAGGAGTGACAGGAAGGGGGGGGGTCATTCTTCTCCGGCGGCTGCTGCATATGGTGCGACCCCACGTGCCATATCTTGACAGGAATCCGCTATGCGCGGACAGAGTCTAGGTTCGCCAAAGGCGCCGACGGTCATAGCTGCGTGCGTGCTGTGTTCTTTTGCTCAGATTGTGTTGAAGCGATAGGCAGCACTTCGCTCGCTGCTTTTGCCGCGCTTTCTCACGCAGCCATTTTGACAGCGCGCGGCCGCGTTCATCGAGTGTGGTGGGTTCATGTTTGCTTGTGCGTGGGTTATAACATGCTTGTTAATTTAGTAAACGAATGTGTACAAGTTTGTATGGCCGATAAAGCTACTGTCCTTACCAAGTATAGTTGTGTACTAATTTGCTATCGCAATGCATTCTTCGCGTTTTGGGCGAAACTGCGAGTTTTTTTTATCTTGGCTCTCTAATTATTATTAAATATTGTGAACAACTGTAAAATTTTGAGAAACAAGCCTATCAAGTATGGAACGCTGTAAATCTGCAATGAAAAACGATAACACAAATCTGTAAACTACACCTAATACTACACCTGAAGCCGAGAAAATTAATGTATCACATAGTGCTTTGAAATAGGAAACAAATTTGTTAGTAAGACTTTTGCGAAACCCTTCTGAACAGTCAACAAATTGACGTAAGCAGTGACGTTATATACGGAATTTGTCCGCTTTACGTGATCTAGCGGATTCATTTAACGGATTTGCGATGTCTACTTTCGATGCTGAGGTACGCACTTGTAAATTTCAGGCTTCCATTATTTTAACTTACCAATAATTCTTTATTTCTTGTAAAATCAAGGTTCTAAATAAAACTTCCTCTTCCTAATGTCAACAGAAAACTTTCCCTTTCAAATATAACACATTACATTCAAATCTGTCAAGGTAATGTCTCACAAAATCATTGGTGCGTTTTGAATGTATTTGAATAGGTGACGTTGGGAAGGATGTCTCTCAAGCATCCTTCGATAACAGCGCTCGTGAAATACGAGGCTTCGCCGTGCTCTCTCACGGGTTGCAGAATCAAGCGTATTTCCTTTCTTTAGATCACTATCACAGCGCTCGTGAAAAAGGAGTGCGTCCGGTTCGTTCTGCCAGCTGCGAGGTCGTCTTACGGCCACCGTGGGACGGCACTTGATGCGAGTAAATGCGTTCGCTTGGGCAAAACTGCCCGGCGTCCATGCAGCGCATTATAATATAAAAATTCACTCCCTCTGATTTCGTCGAGAGATGCAGGTGGAACCCTGAAGCCATTGATTTCTTGATAGGTTTGCTGCTTGTGACATTCACGATTACGAATTCGAGATGCCGTTATGGCACATTATTTAATATATCATTCAGCTGCAGAAGTCAGACCTTAGCTGCCATCCTCGCAAAGTGCGCGTGTTCGAGCTTGCGCAGGACTATTTATAGCGTTGTTCCTTTAATTTGGTCCCGGAAAACATTAACTGATGATGACGATACTCGGAATTGCAAAATTCGAGCGCATCGCGTTTGACAGCGGTCGCCAGAGACCCCCGCCCGCTCGTCCAGCATACGCCGCAAACGGCACGCGGGCCCGTCGGGTGGCTTCCGCTTCGCCACCATCGCGTTCGCGCCGCGCTAGTTTTTCGCGAGCGCTGTTATCTAAGGATGCTTTAGACACATGCTTTCCTCGCCCTCTTTATCCTCGGTGCAAGCGAGCAGCGGAGCGCACCGACGGTGGCAACGCCGTGATAGAGGAGCGCAGCTGCTCCCCGGCCGTTCGCAGGGGGATCAAATTTTTTGACCAAGACGGTACATCTTTAAAGTACAGCCGCAGAAAACAAATGCTCGTATGTGGCTCATATGATATATGCAGTGTTAACCGACTGTGCTCTCGACCGCGTTCGAGGAAAAAGAATAATTGTTGCTCCACTTTACTAACGTTATACAAATGGCATGAAGCCAAGGTGGGGACAGAAATTGCGGTTATGAAGCTTAGAAAATGTTTATTGGGGACCTTAAAGGGACACTAAAGTGAACAATGATTTCTTCTGCATCAGTAAATTACCTTTTTACAACACCAAAAACACCACTCTTACAACAATAAGACGTTTGGTAAGCCGGAAAAAGCGCAAAAATGAAATACGGGTGGCGACGCCTACTTGAGTTCCCGAACCTCGTGGCTGTGACGTCTTGGATTTTGATGGCGTCTGCTAGCGCCTACGAATTATATATAGCGGTACAGATTAACTACATTGTGTTTTAAAGGAGCCAAATAATAAACATGGCAAATTTCGGGAGCCTTTACTCAGCCAACGCGGCCCAAATGCGAAAACATACTTTGGAATCCCTGACGTCACGCTGACGTAACAGCGCTGGGGTATCGGCGCGAAATTCAAATACTCATACTTGGACCTCCATTTTCTCATCTAATAATCAAACAATTTTTTTGAAATGACTTCCTGCAGGGTTCTCAAACAAGGTTTCATTAACTAATTTATTGTTTCGCTTTAGTGTCCCTTTAACGTTTCTGTTTATAAGAACAGAGTAAGAAAATGCAGGCTAGGTTATGTCTACGTAATGTGCACATGTGCGGTAAACGCAAAGGAGGCACAAATAATCCACGACTGTTTCTCCTGGCAGCGTCGGAGGTGGCCATTGTGTCCGAGGTGGAACCAATCGGTAAGTATCGCAGCTTTCAGACTGAATGACAAATTATTTATCTCTATCTCTATTGGAACGTGAGCTCCTGCCGCTAATTTAATCGACTGCTTACATCTGCTTACGCACACAAGCAGGCATCTTAAGGGACGGCCTATGCCCAATACACGCAGCCTTCCGCATTCATTCTGCACGCGTGCGGGACTTGCAGAAAATTGCATGTGTCGTAAACAGACGTATAAATATAGGTTTACACTGCTCAGCGGACCCAGGCTTAATCGAAATTTCGGCGCTTGTGAGTGACATGTGCAGTTTTCTGCACGTCCGTACACGTGCGATAGGTGTTCATGAGGACCGCGCGGATTGAGCATAAATCGGCTCTAAATCTAACGCTCTGTGCCTTCTCGGTTGGTCTGTAGCTACAAGTCCCGTCTCATCAGGTAGATTTGCTTTCGCTCTGTCTCCTTTGACGTGGCGCTGCCAAATTCAGTGCGCAGCAGCAGGCGATATTCGGACAAGGGTAGGTAAGACTAATGCTTTAAGCGCCAACTGAAACAAAATTTTACTCGGCATAAATTGGTCTGATCAGTACTGTATATTACTAAAGCAATCTTAACAAAGTGGTCCGGTGAGGAATCGGAGGATGTGTGCGTGCACAGAACCTTTAGACAACGCTTTCATGCATACATTATATATCAACGAAACTGGGCACAAAGACGACATAAAGATATCAATAAGAAGTATTTGGTTGACAACTAGGGCGTGACGGAACGAGGCTAGAAAGGATAATCTAGGGACAATTTTCAGGAAGCGGTATATCGCTCGGTGTGATTTCTTATCTTTAACGTGAAAAAAAGCACCTACAGTGCAATTCACTATCCTAAGAAACTACTGTGAGGCTATTGAGCCGACCTTCAAACAGTGCGAGATCAGGCTCAGAGTACTGATTGCAACCTCGATGCAATATACTGGCCTCGCCTACGTTGCGATGTCTCAGCTCTGATCAACTGGAAGACTTATGCAGCGTGGATGTATAATCAAGCAACATGTCTTTATTACTCCTTTCCTCGACATAATGCGTGATGACGGCGACTGTGGCGTGTGGCCGTGACAAGACTAAATGTTTGACCAGCCAGCTTGTAACGATGGTCATTGGTGCGGCAACAACAAGAGGAAGATTAATGATTGCGATTACGGAAGAAGACCGCGTGCCACGAACATGGAAGCGGCGTGCGTAGAGCGTTAGTGGGTGAGGGAGAGCGAGAGGGTCGTACGGCAGCTCGCTGACCGTCGGTCGAGGCTCGGGCACTGGCGACCGGGTGTCCTGCTACCGTGCGGACCTGGGCTGAGATCTCCCTCGTGGCTGTGCTCTCCAGTGTACCAGCCGGCTGCTGTCGCAGCGGCCTGGTGCAGTGCTTCGTGCGGGGAAGCGATACGTTCCAGGAGGAGGTGGCTCGTCTCTCGCCTTTACAGCAGTGGCCTAGTGCTCTGCCGGCCTGCCCCTGTTTCCTTGTCGCGACCAGGTGCGACGTGGTGGCGGCGGCGTAGGACGTGGCCGTCGCAAGCAACTTACCAGCTGCGCTGAAGATTCGGATTATCGGAATACGCACCGACACAGCGGGAACGACAACCGTCACTGGCGCCCGCAGCAACGACGCACATTATTCAGACGGACAAACTTCTTCATAACTCTTACTCTAGCCTGCGTGCACGTAAAGCGTTCTGCACCCTGTCAACGTGTTCCTTGTATAGTCTGTGCTGCATGTAAAGGGCTGCTGCGCTCCGTCTGCCGTGTAATTATTAAAGGTATCCTGGAAGAAAACGAAACAGCAGCTTCCTTCAGAAGATTATATGTATTGAAGAGGTGTTATGTGCGCGAAATGTTTGAAATATGCATACGAAAGTTGCGAGAGGCGATGCTCTAACGGTCCGCAGTGTAATCTCCCATTTCTGCAGTCACACGTAGACATAATACCTTAAGGCGCGACAATTTGCATCTGATACGAGCAAAGTACTATTTCTTGCTGTTAGCCAAAGCGCAATGCAGCGTTACCTTCTCATTTGTACTACAAGCGGACGTTAAATGGCGACAGTCTTGATGCAGCATAGACCCATCTAAGTCGCAGGCAACGAACCATCCGCCCCCCTAATACGTTCTTCAAATGTGCAGTAAAATATAGAATTGTAGAATTATCTAGTTGTATACAACTAGGAATATTGCAGATCCTCTCTCAATTTTCCTCGTTTTACTAAACATGCAATACTGTGCCTTAGCTGGGGCCGAATTCCCAAAGGCTTTCGTTCGTAAGTGCCCTCTGCCATTGGCCAGCAAGCGATCGGTAATATCTCCAGCATAAGGATTGGCTGAAGCTTTCTGTTACGGACAATTCTAGCGGAAGACGTTTTTGTGAATACGAGCAAACATGTGTAACTACCGCCGCTCGTCTCGCATATCGGCCTTCCACAAGGCAACCAATGGGCGCGCGTGCGAAGCAGACTAGCGACGGCGCCTGGTTTCAGATGCGCGAAGTAGTCCCAGCACTGTGACATTTCTGCCTGCCTTCCGATGTTTTAAGCATGGTCAAAGGCGCCTTAACCAGCGACTAGGGCATGCTGTCGATTTCCTCGTCGTAAGCCTTGCTTCTGCTTCACACGAACTATTTACACCGTTCTGCGACTATGGGCGGTACGAGTGTTAGGTCGCGAAATATCTAACCTACAGTATTTTTTTGTTTCTTGTGGGTACCCCGCACGCTAACCAGATATTCAACCTGTCACACCATTATGTTTGGATCTCACTACCAAAACCTCACGGAATCATTAAACTGTCCTCCATGTTATTCTAATATACAAACTATGTAGCCTTATTGTTCATAATCTGGTTCCTCGAACCAATTCTTTAGTCGTGTTCCACCTTTATTCACATGTGAATTCGCTACTCCCTCTTTTTCGGCCCCTAACATTGTGCATAGTGTACAGATTATGTTTACATTTCAAATAGTGTTATTCACGAGGGTCTTTGGCTGTAGTTTGTCCTCTCTAGGGGGAGGAGGGGAGCGACACGTCTGTGGTAACGGGCCCATGTCGGTGCCGTATCCACCGGTAGCAGCTGCCAAACGTTTACATGTGCTTAGCTGGTGCAGTAAATGGCTAATGGCTCGAAATAATAGCGAGAGCATGACGTACCTTATGTGCCTACATGTGCTGTGCCATATCTCAGGGTTCCTCAGAGTTTGAATAGCATTCTGTGCTAGAGTTTAACATACGTCATGAGTAACAAAAGCCGTGCACTCTTAGCTAAGATATGATTTTATCTAAGCGCGCTTTTAAAGAGTAGCTCCGGCAACATGAGATCCACCCTGCACATTGCGCAATAGTGATAACCTCGAAACAGTTCAAAACAGGTGAATAATTGATAACATAGAATATTTATGTGCACGTTACTTAATAACCGTTGAGAAAATTAAACCCGCTACATGCGATAACGTGGAGGCAGATCCGCACTCACCGTATTTGAAAACATAGAAACAGTTCAGCACTCTCCAATTACTGATAACCTGAAAACAGTTCAAAATGCGCATTGATTGACAACCTGGAAACTGGTCAAATGACACATTTATTTATAATCTAGAAGCCCTTCAGTACGAACATTGATAATGTGAACACCACGCTTGCGCTGATATTTCTCTAACCAGTCAGTTCCGTTCTGTGCGATTGCTGACAGGAACGGCTTATTATATGACACAGTAGGAAGACGTAGTTTCTCTACATTTTCTGCGTCGCTAGCCATTTTACCGTTGTCGATTAAGTGCTTTTTTTGTTTATCTGTGGTGCTTGCGTGTTTTACTACATTGTTACACTCATTCTCTTAGTCGTTGTTTGTATTGCTCGATAATACCTGACCATTTCCCTCGGACCAACAGTGGTAGATGCCTCAGGCTAAAGCCAACGCTTCGAGAACGGGCTGATTGTCTTCCTCGGAATAGCAACTCCTCGTTTTCTCTCACACTGTACTTGCCCACCTCCACAAATTGCGTGGGGTAGAGTGAACCGGAGTGTACATCAATACTGCCAGGGAAAGAAGGTGCCCTTGTCTCAGAATGTTGGATCCCACCCGAAGCATTCCTTGCTCTACCAATATTGAACTTTCCAAGTCTTATTAAAAGAAAAATACAGCGCAAGCTAAACTCAGACAGAGTACACATAGAGTACGGGTTTCGTAGGTGTTCTGCGTCTGCGCCTAGCTTGCGCCGCATATTTTCTTAAATATTATACAACCAACTAGCTGAAGACCAACATTATACTGCAAGTCTACAACTTGTCTTGTTTCAACCAGTTTGTCCTGCTTTCATTTCACCTCGCCATGAGGATACTTCTAGGGTTAATCGCAATAATGATAAATTCCGAGGGACGCACGCAGAATGCTGTAGCTTCACGTCACGGACTGTGTATTACGCAACCCGTGTCTGCACACGTGAAAATCAGGTATCTTTCCTTTTCAGGCATGCAGTCAGAGGGTAAGTACATTCCATCCCCTACCTTGTTTTTCTTTGTTTTTTTTACTCTCGTCAGTCTTCCTAGATGTCTGAGCGATGGAAGATCGCTTGCCGTTAGTATTAGTTTTCTTTAATAATAAGACAAGCTGAAGTTGGGATGGCGCGTTGTCTCTGTCGCTTTTCGAGCGTTTTCTGAGTTATTTCATCTTTGGAATTTCTGAGCGTGCGAGTGATTTTCATGGCGGCATTTTCGCAAATTGCGACCCGTTTGGTTGGGATCGACACCTTTGAGAAACCCCAGGCATGGTTTCATTCATTGTGTTGAACTGGAAACCTATTATCGATTTTTTGCTCGGACGCTTCGGCTCGGTTCAGGTTCAGCTGCCTAACGAATAAAAAAACGTATCTAGTTGACTGGACGTCAGCTGCACGACGAAGGTCGCTCTTAGCGATAACTAGTTGCCGCCATCTTGCTCGAGTCGATGCTATACATTTCATGCAAACTGCTTAATTTTATGAAACCACTCAATTCTCTACCATTCCCGCCTGCATTTTCGTCACTCACTTCCTGTTACCCTATCAGATGATCGTTCATGTGCCACATACGCATTACACGGCCCTTGCAAGCCAATTTCGTTCTCTAAATTAAGCACAAAAATAATGCGGTCTCGTAATGGCAAATGTAATGAGTCAGTTTGCTAATCCATTCTTCCTGGTGTTTTAAAGTTTGGCTGTTGCAGTATTATGAAGTTCTTATCCCCCACGTTTCTGGTCCAGTGGTAGAGTTCGCACTTTTCATCTGTAATTTGTACGCAGTCATTCAATATACGCCTGCCGAATGCGCTCCAATGCATTCACCTTGTGATTAGCTGCGACTATACTTACACTTTAGAAAATAAATACCTGCACCATTTACCAATTATCTTGTCCCCAAGCAATATTCGACATCCGTATTGCGTGCATTCTCCTTCTTTAACCCAGCGCGCCTCGTATTTCCAGATCACGAACGCCATACGCGTTATCAGCGTGACATAGCATTATCGACACGAAAGTACACTCTAAGAAAAGTTTACACCCTTTGAGTCGTATCTTACCACACAACAATAAACGTCATCTGCCTCGTCCGCATTTCCTTTCTTTAACGCCGCGAGCCCAGTACTTCCCAGAAACGAACGGCGTGCGCATTATCAGCATGACATAGCATTGCAGACAGGAAAGTAGCGGGCGCGGATTTTTCATAAAAGGAAACGAAAGCGAGGGTGATGACGATTATCCTTCTGTGGCAGATACACTCTAAGAACAGTTTACACCCTTTGGCTTGCCCCTTCTGCTACACAAAGATAATCGTCATCTGCCTTGATGCGTTTCCTTTCTTTATCGCTGCAAGCCCGGAACTTTCCAGTGACGAACGGCACGCGCGTTATCAGAAGGGGCGCTCCAAAGGGTGTAAACTGTTCTATGCTGATAACGCGCGTGCCATTCTTTACTGGAAAGTTCTGGGCTCGCAGCGATAAAGAAAGGAAACGCATCAAGGCAGATGACGATTATTTTTGTGTGGCAGAAGGGGCAAGCCAAAGGGTGTAAACTGTTCTTGAGTGTATACACGCCAAAGGGCGTAAACGTTTATTAGAGTGTAGGGAGCGCAGAGTTATCAAGAAAAAATCAAAGTGCAAGCAATACAGATTACGACTCTTCTGCGGGGCAAAATAAGCCCGAAAGGCTGTAAGCCTTTTTGAAATTGACGCTTCGATCTCATGAGGAGCTCACAAACAATCACGAGCTCTTGTTCTCTAGACTGGCTGTCGTCCATTACCTCAGTTTTTTTTATTTTTATTTTCCAACATATTCTTATTACATATCAGTTCAAGTCGTAGGCTAACATGCATTGCATGAGATGTGTCAGATTGCTTCATGTCTTCTGGAAACAATTAGTTGGCGATACGTTGCCCATTGGTCATTATCTCTAATCATCCACAATCGAGACTTCAGAATACTTCTGACTGACCTAAAATTGCCGATTCTCGCCCACAGTAAGCAGCAACAATTCTTTTTTTCAAATATGATCTGGTGATTGGCCCTGCGCTAGCATGCGGGCAACCCCTTCCACGAAGAAAGAATATCGTGAGCGCACAAATTAAGGCCGGAGATGCTCTTTGTAGATAAGACGACGTCAAGTGCAGCATGCGCACGTTAAATTAATCTTTGCGTGTCTAACAAAACATCGTTATGTAACCCATTAGGAAGTTTTGGTTTGGAGCCTAAACAAAAGTTGCTTTAGGTTCTCAGTCATTTTAAGCTCATTGAGCGCAGACTCCTACAGCCAGCAGCAAACTAGCCGATGGATATGTAGCGTACGGGATCATGGCAGTTGAGAAAAGCGGTCGAGGAACGTTCCGGAGGTCGTTGCTGATACTACCGAACCCCATGATGATGCGCCCCAGCCAGACCACTGTGTCTCTTCTTTTTCTCAACGTGCCGTTCGACTAATGAACGGGAAGTACGCGGTTTCCGAGGTGTCAGGAAAAAAGAAAGCCCACAGTGCGTTTGCGAGCGTGTAAAGCGAATGTTTGATCCTTAGGTTAGTTTGGGTTAGGCTAACCTAATCTCGGGCCTCGGAGTTTTCGGTCCCGATCTCGAGCACGCCGAATCCCTCGAGGGTCTGAAAGTTGCGCTTCCGCACTGAAATTTCGTTGTAACGGAGGTTTTATAGCGTTCTCGATTCAACTACTACGCGCCTCTCGATTTGCTCGAATGCTCGCCGGCTGTCTTCGCATGCACTGGTGCAGCCCGACGCGCAGCAGTGTGCCACGAGAGGCACTGCCAAGGCTGCGACGTGAAGCGCCACATGCTTAGCCAGCTTGCAAAGGTAAAGGACAGGCGTTACCACGACGGAGAAAACCTCGGCGATACTGCAGATGCAATCGGTAGATTTCGCCTCCCATGATGCATAGCGATGCATGGAGGAGAGCCCCGTCTGATGATTTCAAAGAGAACTGAGCTTTGCGCCACGTCACTGACCACTCCTCTCTCTCTCATTGGGGTAATCGCCTTTGGACAGCTGTCTCCCCTCTCACCTCTCTCCCTGCGAACAACGAGAAAGCGCTTTAAGAGCAATAAGAAACTAAAGCCAATCGGGAGCTGAAGATTATGGCATACGAGAAGAGGCTTTTGTTCCGCTTTCGAAGCCAAGCCTCTTGGCCTAGCGAAACTCAAGCAGGCTCAGGTTTTTGACTATACCACAAAGGCATCTAAGCTATGTTTGAGGGATACCATTGTTTGGACGTTGGGGACATCCGCTGGATATGCCATAGTGATCTTCAAAGCATCCAAAGTAAAACACCGGAAGATGACCTAGCTCGACCATCTGATGTACCACTGATACCGCTCGGGTTTCAGCGGTACATCAGTCGAAGATCTCGACCCTGACACAGGGCGTTATCTGAGGCTGTATTCATGAAGCCTATCGCCTGCAAGTGTTTTTGTCATTGGCCGTCAACCTTCGCAAATCTTTCGTAGAGTATAAGTATTGGGCGGAATTTTATCTTAAGAAAATTTTTGCGTAAGAGGCTTTTGTGAATACTGGCGCTAAGTATCATTGGTCAGTTAAAAACGTTTGTTGTGCTAACCTGTGGTTTTCCAAAATCGTAAGGTGTTAAGCACAGCCGTTATGAAAATTTCGCAGATATTTAACAAGTGTGTACCAGATGCCAAGTAAATAACAAAAAAAAACTAACGAAGGCACCCTTACTTCCCTCACAGCTACAGGTAAGTAGAGATTAGTAAAAAAAAACAGCTAGCTGAGGTATCGCTCCAACTGCGAACGTCAATAAGATGTCAGGAAATGTCCATGCGGTGGCTTTACTTCAGTTTATGCGTAACGCCAGCAGTGAATACTGCGTTTGCAGCGGACATTCGCAATGCTACGCTGTAGATGTTTAAAGTTCGTAATGTGTTAAGTAGAGCCATCGTGAAATTTTCAGTGGTCTATAACAACTGCATAAAGATGACAAGCAGCTAAAGCAAAACTAACGAAGGCGCCCTTACTTCCCTCACAGCTACAGGTAAGTACAGATTAGTAAAAAAAAAACAGCTAGATGAGGTATCGCTCCTACTGCGAACGTCAATAAGATGTCAGAAAATGTCCATGATGTGGCATTACTTCAGTCTATGCGTAACGCCAGCAGTGAATACTGAGTTTGCAGCGGCCATTCGCATTGCTACCCTGTAGATGTTTAAAATTCGTAATGCGTTATTAAGAGTCATCGTGAAATTTTCCATGGTCTATAACTGCCTACAAGTTGACAGGAAAATAAAGGAAAACTAAAGAAGATGCCCTTGCTTCCTTCACAGCTCAAGGTAAGTAGAGTTTAAAAGAAAAAAAAAACAGCTTCCTGAGGTGTCGCTGCGACTGCGAACGTCCGTAAAATGTCAGCAAACGTTCATGCAGTGAGATTACTTCGAGTCCATACGTAACGCCAGCAGTGAATACTACGTCTGCCGGGGCCATTCGCAGCGCACGCGGCGGACATAGAAAGCTACGCATCGCATCTGTGTCACACATATATTACGCAATGCCCATCACGCAACGTCTGCCGCATGCCGAATGGCCAAGCAGTATGACCAGATACAGACTATTCTGTTAGGACATACTTTCTTTCTGGTAGGGCGGTTACCTTCTTTATTATGCTCCACCTAGTGCAGGTGGCATGTTCAAACAAATAAAGTTTTCAAAGACACTGCTATCGGAATTTGGAAAGTACGATGCGTATAGGAGTTGGAGACCATGTAAGGTTTCGGTTATAATTGAAACATATCACAAAATACACATTTCTCTCCCAGTTTCTGGGAACCTGATGATTCGTGGGTAGGCCGAAGAAAAAAGTCCGGTTGCATATCCCAGGGGCGTGCCTTGCGGGATAGTCTAAACATTAAGGTAAATTAGGGTACAGCACCCGTGATGCTGGTACAGCGGACGCCCAGCTGTGAATCTCTGTCACAAACTGGAACTATGTGTAGGAGGTCCGGCGGATAACCTTACTTGGCTTCGGACGTGTGCATCTTAATCGGTCATCGTTGGACATAGCGTGCGATCTAGGTGAATACGCGAGCCGCTTGCGTAAGCTAACTGCAGTGGGTCGCCAGTGTAATGCACTTGTATTTGGCAGGTCCCTACTAAAAAACAAAGAAAAAAGCGCACCCTGCGGTTACCCGTGTGGCTCACAAGCTGCAAAAAGACAATAAATGTATGCGTTGCAATAAATGGCTGGACTTGTGCAAACACACCGGGAGAAAATGTGTTCAGAACCGCTGGCAAACAGCGTGGACGAGTGCGCACGGATCAAAACTTAGCGCGAACCAAGCACCCCAGGACGAGTTCACCAAGAGCATGGTCACGTGTTGGGAAGACTTTTCGAGTACAGGGAATTTGAAGGCTGGCTGCTCGGCGAAATGCTCTCCATCAGCTTATTTCTTTCTTCGATCTAGCAAACCTTTCCTTAAGAGTACGCATGGGTAATAAAAAGGCACAAAAGTAAGAAAGAACGCCCAGTAGAAGGATTCCTTTCACATTAAGAAAAGCTATGATAATCCTTCGTCCATCCCTGCAATATGTCGCTTTGGAGTGCGAGAAAGATTATGCAAGATACTTTAGATTGAGTGAATGCGCATAGAGTTCTGTATTCTGGGTCCTTTCTGATTAAAAAATATGAAATTGTCAATTCAGCGCTTGTCTTGCGGCCTAACATCTCGTGTGCGCCGCAACCGAAATGGATCTCAACCAATAACTGGGCCACCTTGCGGTTGCGCGCGTTCTGGCTTCATTTGCAGCACCAGATTCCACGTAAGCTTGATCGCTTGAAGAAGCTGCTTCACCTCGCGCATAATGCGTTGATGCGCGTATATTCGGGGGCAACAAGCAAAAATCATGCGAGGAAAATATTAGGGAAGTGGTTTTTACGTCCATGACCTTCAGAATAAGTGCGTTGTAAAACGATAGATAGATGGATAAACAGCGTTAACGACCCAGGAGCGGCATTATGGGTGGCTAGAGGTTACGTAGCCGAATACGCCGGAATAATGTACTTGCATGCGATTCTCTGCTACACGCGTGAGTTTACACTCCGCGCTCCTAGGAATGCGGCCGTCACCGTCTTATGCCATTATTCAATTGAGCCATTGCAGTGGATAATGTGGCGAAAAGGAGGAATAATTTACGCAATGTAAGCTCCAACATTACTACTTTGCAACCTTGCAGGAGAAACGAAATGTTTATGTTGAAGATATCACATTTATATGCATCTTTTGTAGCGATTGCTCAGTCCTTTTTTTTTAACACCGCGTTATTGGTGAAGCAAGCTTACGTAAGTGACATAACTTAAAACGAAAATGGTTCGTTGACCAAAAAAAGAATTACGAATCACAGGAAAAGCGGGAAGTTGAAGGAATTTCGGGAGGTTTCCATTCAAAAGCCGATGAAGCATTCAAAAGAAACATGCTTCTTTATTGCTGTGCAGTGGCTCTACAACAATGGTAGGTGTTGTCATATTCTTGCTGTGCCTCGGCGTGGCAGGAATCGCCTTCTTCATCCTTGCCGGAAGCATTGGTGGTGAGCTGCTACCACGTCCTCAGTTAGCAGATACTTGAAGAGGCTGGTTTCTGGTGCGATGGTGCTACGGAAGGAAGGAAGGAAGGAAGGAAGGAAGGAAGGAAGGAAGGAAGGAAGGAAGGAAGGAAGAAAGGAAGGAATGAAGGAAGCTTTATGTTCCAAAAAGAAAAGTAGGCAAGTGTGGTTGGGCCCTTAGTCCAATGCTTCACTGGCGCGATCGGTTCGCTGGGCTTGATCTAGGAGATCCACTTCGTTCTCCTTTCCCTCATCTGGAAGCCATGCCTCCCACTGCCTATTTAACATGAATGGATGTGCAATTATGTATCGGCTAGTAATATGGGAAGGCCTTGAGCAAACGAAAATGGATGAAGGTAGACACGGTGAAGAAATAGACGTGCCGCGCTTGTCCTCATTACATATTTTTGTGTAATCGTTTACTCTCTGTAGCGCCATCGCACCAGTAATGAACCTATACAGCATCGGTGCCGTTCCACTTAACGTTCCAACCTGAAACGGAAACGTTTTGAAGATATTTCTCCTTATTCAAAGGGACTGACAACCAATTTTTTTATGGTGCTCATTATTTGTAAGTGCAGTATAAAGCTTACCGGTAAGAGTATCAAATCATGCAGTGGCAACGTGGAAATCACCCTGGAACATTGCTTATCAGACATTTTTCGATCTGCAGTCAGGATGTAGTCGTTCACTGCAAGCGTGGTGGAACCAGCGCAGTAGCAATTATACGCCGCCATTGGCGGGTGGCAGACGACAAGCCCGGTCGCAGCTGGGAGAAAGTATTGTTCTGTTTATCAAGGCGATGTTTCTGCGAATCATGTTTTTCGAAGCGTACATTACTTCCTATAATGAGAACTACGCCTGCTCACATAGTTTCCTCTCCAACGGCTTTGGTCTAAACCAGTCAAGACTTCTTTTTATTTTTTTTTTAGCCAAGCCAAGTTAAGTTTTCTCAAGTAAAGCGACGCTCTTACGCATGATACGCAGTTGAGGGCATGTTGTCGTACTCACGCGTGGGCTTTTTCAGTTCCGAAGCACCGTAGTAGATCGAATAACTTAGCGAGCTGGAACAAAGGATTTATCTTGCATGAGAGCTCGGAATTTCATGCGCGTACAACGGATATCATGTGCATCGCCATGCATAGAGAGACACGAGCATCGCTCGTTAGCTCGAGCTATTTTTTGTCACTTCGTAATACGCATAGAATAATGCGCAAAGAGCCCAAATATGTAACGGCTGCAATTTTAAGCAGCAAGTATATATGCGGCACTTAATAACGGCCGACTTCATGTACAGTAATCTCATAGATAATGAACGCGAAGTTATAACAAGGCTTCAACGCCAGTTCGCGTCACTTGCTGATTTTTTCAGAGCTTCCTTTCCAATTTCAAAATATGAATTCCTACCTAAATCTCGAACACCATGCTCATTTGTACCACTGTAAACTATAGTGATTGAATTTCTGTCAACGGCTCACAACACATTTTGTCCAGTTCTCGGTCACTTTAAATGGAGCGGCGTTCCTCCTAACATTGCAAATTACAGTTAAGGGCGTTTCATATCTCAGAATTTTCTTTTTTTTTACTTCTGAAATACACGCGACAATAAGTACGCGGAGGTGTGTTCGAGATGGATGCTTTTATGTGAAGCAGTGTTTGACATACCTGTAAGTTTTATGTGGACAAACCTACTCACTCGTTCACCTAGAACCGCGTTTAAGTAAATATAGGACGATCGCACTTGCGGTACCAATTAGAAGTGCGTGACCCAGTTTTCCAGAAAATGTGTACAGGCCTGTGGAATTCTGTACCCGACATGAGTGACTGTTTCACTGGAACACAGTTGCACACATTTATTGTCGTGTCTTTGTAAAAAGTAAATCGAAATTCAATTGTGTGGAACTCCGTTCGATATATTTGCGAATTTTTTGGGACGTCGTTTCGTTTAGGTAAGCAAAAAAATATTTGCAAGGACTTTGTCGGTGCAACCTAAGTAGTACAAGATTAAACGAACACTAAACAAAAAGGATTTGAGCGGTGTGAATAATTCATCGTTACAGAATACAAAAACACGCCAGTAAATACGCACGAAATAAAGGTGACTGACGCCACTCGCTTCATATTCCCGCACCCACAAGGTTTCGTACTAGACAGAACTACGGGAATGCTGGGTAGCGCACGGACTTGCCTGAACTTCGTCCTTTCTGCTTTAAACGCCTTTGTAAACTGGTCGTTTAGTTTAGTATTAAGGCGAACATTATCAAAATTTCCCCGACGATGGGATTCGTACGTACGACTTCCAGCACACACGCCCGATATTGAAACCGTCACGCCACACGCAAGCATCCGTCATGGCGCGGCGCAGTAATGCCCTTACGAATTCCTCAAGGGCTAGACGGAGGGTTGAGACGCTGGCGCATTTCGATTTGGGCCAGCTCGAACGCCTGAACCGCGCTGCGATTAGTAGCGATTGTGTGTGCTCGCAGGGCTCCCTACACTTGAAAGCGCAATGAGCAGTACCTCAAGAGCGTCTTAATCCACAAGCACAAAGATCACACAAATCCATTGCTACCTGTCATTCCCATGGTGGCTTAACGAATGCAGTGCCGGCGTTACTTAAATAATTATTCTCGTAAACTCTATGCCTGCCCCAGCAAGCTGTGACGTCGCAAATTTTGATTGACAGGGGCTGGTCCCGCCCAATGACGCTAGGGAGGGGGCAGGGACAGAGTACTTTTTTTACGGAAGAGTTAAGGACTGAGCCTAGGAAGTTTCAAGATCGAGAACAAGAATAAGAACGGTCCCAAATACGAAAACAATACTTTAAAATTCGCGACGTCATACTGATATACAAGTACTACGGCGTTTCTGCGCGAAACCACGGAATTCAAGCTTCAACCTACATTCTCTTTTCTAATAGTCAAACACACCTTCCACTCCCCCTCCTTCAATTCGAAATGAACTAAAATAAAGTTCAAGTATACTTCATCAAAGCAAACTACCCCAAATTTAAGTATTTCTGAGAAGGTAGATGGCCTGCGCTTGTCCGCGGAGCTTCACGGGTTCAAGGAGCGGTGCGATATGCAGGCGATGACGAACTCGGTGACGCGGCTCCTGACGTCGGTGACGTCAGAGGCGGAGGTGGTGGCGGAGGTGGTGGCGGAGGTGGAGGCGGAGGTGGTGGCAGTCCTCCTCCGCTGCCCCTACCGATTGAGGTCACTGCTTCCACGACAACCTCCTCGTCGAAGCCTCGCCCTCAGCCTCAGCCAGCTGGTTCTCGGGTTCCGCCAGCTGGTCAGCCTGATCCGCCACCTGATCCTGGCGCCCCCCCAGCTGTTCCTCAGCATCCGCCGACGTCCCCACCTCCAGTTGCTCGACCTACACCTCCTAGAGCGGCCACAACTACGACTGTCCCACGTGAGTGATACCCAGAGCACTTGTAGTTGAGATGGCAGCAGTGCGCAATCGAAGCAATTCCATACCACCTAATAGAATGATGTCTCAATATTTATCGTTTCATTTGTATTTCTTTGGCACTGGGCACCTTGTAGCTTAGTCGAAGAAAGGAAGAAATTAAGAACGATCTTTGTTTGCGCCAAGCAGTCTGACTGACAGCGACTGTTGCCCACACCATCAGGATTTAAAACGGCATGAAATGGCGCAGTCAGGACCAACGGCTGATCACAGGATGGTCACACATGATGAGTCAAAGAAGCTCCGAAGATGTAACTCTCGTGCCTCACTAAGCCAGACACGTATACGACATGAATAACGTGGCGCACTGTCCGAGTTCTGCTTTTACACTCGATATCGAGTGTCTTTTTTTGTATGATTTTTGCATCGAAACACAACTCTAAAAAAACTGGACGCTGAAAAGAAGAGACAAATATGGGCTCCTCTCGTCGCCTTCGTGTATTCTAGCGCTGTTTGTTTTAATTTCCGTACCGACCTGCCCATTTCAGCGCTCTACTGCAGTTCATTTTTACATCCGACAATGTTTTTTTCAAGCGAAGCTTGCATTGCCTCGCGCGAGTCGGCGTTGGTGTTGCCGTAAGAAAAAAAAAAGCTCAAGTCGCGCGAAAATGAAAACTGCTTGTCGGGCTGCGGATTCGAAGCACCGACCTCTTCGTTGCGAGACTACAGCGCTAACCAATTCAACCACACTCGCTTCACTGTTCGCACTCCTTAAAACGAGATTTATATGCATGAAGAAGTAGGCGCAGCGCAATGCGCGACCCAGTCAGAGGCGTCTCCTCCATCCGGAGGAGGGAAAGGGTGTGATTGCATGTTCGCTCGCCTCGCGCCCGCCGTTTCCCGCTAATTCAGGCCCGGCAGTCTGATGGGAAGTCCGCGATTGGTTCGTTCTGCCGAAGAGCAGGCTGCGCTGTAGGAACAGCAGCGGGAGTGGACCACGCGGCGTGCGTTCGGCCGAAGAACAGGCCGCGTTTGATGAACGCCGCCGGGAACTCGCTTGAGAAAGGGCTCGTCCTCCACGTGCCGAACTCGCCGTGAGGAAGCGCGAAGCAGAGGCGTTAAGGAAGAGCCGCGGATCCGGAGGTTCGCTTGCACCCCTCTTCACTGTAGTGGAAGGGTGGTCGAATTTCTAAAGAAAAGCCCACAGAAGTTACGGGAATTGCATCACTGCAGAAGAATAATCTGCCCAGGCGGACATAATTTACAAAAAAGTGAAAAGAGATAATCAGTTCACTAATAAACACATTGCATTCATTAAAATAATAGTTAGGAACATTAGGGGAAATATTTGTACTCGGAAGTTGAAGGCAATAATCGTAACAGTCTCGCTCCTTATTTGTACCTTTCAAGAAGACTACGTAAACGGGAACAATTGGCATTAAATAATTTTTTCCGTTTACCAGACTACGCACGCAGAACAGCGAAACGCGGCTCGTTGGGCCATAGAGTTCCCTACAATAATTACTCGAGGGAATTCTGGCACTGCGATCGTTCTGCCGCCATGGGAATGATGTTTAGGACACTGGATTTGTCCGGTCTTCATGCTTGGGGCTTTTGACGTTCTTCTGACTTGCTTTATTATGCTTTATCTGCTCCTAAATAGAATTAAATTGCAAAGCAATTTATACTTTCTTTGGATGCACAAGGTAAGAAGCCTGGAAGCACGCATTGTCGCTGCTAATCCCGCTTTCCCATGCGTGCGCTGCGTAATAGTCTCAATATCGGGCTTTCTGTGCTAAACGTCTTGTATTCAAACCCTGCCGTCAAACAATTTTAGTATTGCTGATTTGTTTATTTATAACGCAGCACTTCCTTAAATATGACAAGCTTGCGAAGGCACGAAGCCATTCAAATCCAGAAGGACGAGGTTTAGGCAAATCCATGAACTACCCATTATTCCCGTGCTGGCCGAACTGACCAGTTTGAAGCTTCCGTAAACACTAGCGCCACTGTTCGCTCTAGTAATTGTATGAAACTCCATTCGTGGGACAACCCGCCTGTGGCGTAGTAGGGTGGCGTAAGAAGAAGCTTGAATATATGCGGCACGATAGACCAGTCCGTCTTGCTCCGGCTGCTGAAGTGACAC
Organism: Dermacentor variabilis; assembly: GCF_050947875.1. Classification (NCBI taxonomy): domain Eukaryota; kingdom Metazoa; phylum Arthropoda; class Arachnida; order Ixodida; family Ixodidae; genus Dermacentor; species Dermacentor variabilis. Next base: position 107,830,750 of record NC_134574.1, read on the forward strand.
TGCCTTCAATCGGGGGTTGCGCTCAGCGTCAGTCGGAGTAAGACCCTGGGAGAAGGAAAGTAGAACGGCAGCTTTATTTTACGCGCGCACAAATCTCGGAAGCCATGGCCACTCTGTGAATTTTGGAAGCGTTTGATAAGGGGTTTGTGTTTGAGTTTCCGCGCAACTGAATTATGTTTTCTCGTATATTAAAATTGTGATCCGATACTATCATGTCTGTAGGTTGTGTGGAATTCGTACTTTACAATTCTTCTGACGTATTTTACTCTGACAAATTAGTTGCGTAACTTCTTTGCGCTACGTGAAGGGCCTGCGTGTTTGGGCATGCGTGACTGTGAATTATTCTTGCCGCAGTTCGTTACATCACCATTTCCACGATGCAACCGATTTCTGCAACCTCATTGACAACAAGCCTCGCACGTTTGCTCTGTGATCACTGAAATCAGACGGACGCGCACACACAGCAAGAGAGCAGCGCCAGATGTCGTACTTATCAGAATTCACTGCAGATATCCAACACATTGCGGCTCTTCTACGGACAAGCTGAGTGAAGCGCTTCCTCCTCCGTGGATCTGTGTTACCTAGGAAAAGCGAGATTCCGAGATGCAAAAGTCCCCAGATGACTCTCTCGCAACTCAGGCAAGCGCATATCGGTCGGGCAATCACGAAAAAAGGTCTCCGCCATATCTGCGGGTCCAGCAAAATGTCCTCGCTGATCCACGTTCCCCACCCGCTGTCATGGCACTCCAGGCAACCCACAGTGACAGTGTAGTCCTTGCTGCTCTCGCCGCGGCCCAAGACACACACATTGTCTTGGGCTTGAACCTCCGCACCACAGCAGCGAACTTCTGATTTCGCGAAGTGAAGCTGCCGTTCAGCTCGGACTCCATCGTGTGTGGCATGTCGACCGGATCGCCCGGCACTTTCGTGGCCGCTCAGTTTGGGTGCGCAATGTTGGACGAGCAGAATTCTTTGGTTCGACCCGCGTACAAGCCACCTGGTGCCTCATCGTGGACCGCTGCCTGTGGGGGACCATGGACCGCGATTTTCGCCAATGAATCTGCATTAGGTGCCAGCGACGTAAAGTTCAGTACCACACGGTTCCCCCCATCGGTGTCTTCTCCATGGCAAGTGCGTGTTTTGAACACAGCCACTTGATTGAAAACTGTCTCAAACTAACTATCCTTGATTGATCAAACTATCCTATCCTTGATGAATGAATGAATATTTCGCTACGAAACTATAGATAGTATGAAAAAAGATATCGATAGCAGTACTATGGGTAGTAAGCTCTCGACAGTGCAGTCCATTGTTTTTCAAGTCTTTCACTAATTATATTACTGGAAGTTTTGCGTTAATTGACCACGCGTAACCCTCAGTTCATGCATTCGGGAACAGGAAAGCCGCGCCAACTTCATGTGGCAGGGTTTGCGTTGGGTACATTGCATGGTTACATAGTTGCATACATAGTTGCATACATTACCGACAGTACTGCAGTGCGCTTGACAGTACTGTCGATATCAATTCTGCGTCATCGATATAATACTGTTGATAGTTTTTGTACTATCGATATTTCGATAACGACTAAGCCTTTTGCATTGCTACAATTTAGACATCGCCGGTGCCCTGCCGCCGTGCCGTTGTGCCACTCCTTGACGTGCGTAGGTCGTTTTGCGCGCTGACCTGCGGTTATTCCCCTACCAGATATCACGGCTCACACCATGGCACGTGCATGTCCTCACTCATTACTACGGACAGCGGTCTGCAGTTTGAGTGCGCGTTGGTCTGTAGCCTGATGAAACTACTTGGAGCTGCGCGGATTTGGATGGCCACCTATGCCACCCAGCCAACTATGGACTGGTAGGGCGCATGCATCGCCCAACTCGGAAGCGGTGCCGAAAGCACGCGATCCGTCCGCATGGCATCACGCACTGCCTTTTGCGTTGCTGGACATCCCAGCCTCCCTGAGAGCAGACATCGGTTGCGGTTTAGCCGACTTCGTCTGCGAATGCGCTTCTGGCCTCCTGGGAGAGTTCTTTATCGTTACACCAAGCTGCAGCTAGAGTCCTCCTGATTTTGTCGCGAAGCTTGGAAACGCCACGCAGCGCTTAAGAGTCGGCCCCACGCGTCCAGCTGCTCGTCGATCGGTTTTGTCAGTGTCAAACCATCAACGTTCACGTCCGCGTTCGTCCGATGCAACCGCAAACTGCTCAAGCAGCCATTTCGGGGCCTTTGCGAAGTCATCCGGCGCAACGACACATCATGGTTGACCTGAATGGCCGGACAGAAGAGAGTGTCAAACCCGCCCACATGGCTACCATCCGTTTCACGCTATCGCTGCGGTGTAACATTCCCGGGCCTCTGCCTCTGTTCCTGCAACCCGCCACAGCGCAGCCTCCGGCGCTTCTCGTACGCATCGGCGCCTCCGCTGGGCACCCGCCTCGACAGCGTTTGAACTGCTCGTGTGAGTCCCACCTAGGAGGGGACTTAGATGCAGTGGCCCTTACTAGGCGCTCGCCCATGATAAGCGAGCGCGCGTAATAAAGACAGTATACAAACCAGCGCGTGAACAGCGGGTCCATAAATATTATTCTCCAGCCAGTGTAAGTATGGTTCGTCCCTGCGCAGCACCCTAATTTACTAGGCTGGTAGCGCTAGCAGCAGGAGTTGCTGCCGCTTTCTCCGAACCGTGCAGTGTGCCTCACTCAGGTCGCTTTAGTCAAGGTCATCAGCTCTCGGCCTGCGCACCGGAAAGAACTGTCGCCGTTGCAACGGGGACACTCGCCACGCAATGCCTGCACGGCCGACCCCGCGTTACGCGATTTCAGCGCAGCTGTGCGGGTTTACAAGAAACAACCGCTGGCCATCGCGCATGCTTGGGCGCGCTTATTCCCCAGATAACTTTCCTTTTATTTTTCTTACGACTACGCTTCAAATTGCTTCCTCCGTGTATATTAGAAGTACGGTAACATATTAGACTATATATCTGAGCTGATATTACCGTCATCTAATTAATCTAATTAATTTAGTCTTACGATATTCTACACTTTAGTTAATAATTAATAATTAAAATAAGTATTAAGCAATTAGTACATTGTCTTCGCTCGCTTTCGTCCGGTGTTTTGCATACTGTGACCTATAATAATTATCTTAAAGGGCAACGGCCCTTGACCAAATTGGGCTCCCTAGATAGACACATTTCAAGACAGCGCCGTTCTGTAATCAAGACGCCGTCCTCTTCATCCTCGTGCACTCCCGCCATTGTCCGTACGTGATTGGCTTAGTGTGGCCACGTGGTTTTTCCACGTGCCCGCGCTGATCATCACCACCACCGACAGGTGGCAAAACTTTTTTTTTCATTATTTCAAGTAGCGTGGTTTACGCCGACATACGCATCAATAAAAAACATGCTGCATGGAATACGGATTCAAAAGGTTTATTGATAGTTAATGTAGTCCGGCACCAACGAAAACGGTATTCGTTTGTGAACGCTTGCTGAGAGGTTTGAAAATGCTACACTTGTGGGGCTAGCGGCGCTCCTTGTAGGAGGAGGATAAGAGTAGGAGGGGAGCGCCAAAGACGGAATGGCGCTCGCTACCTTGGAACTTACGTAGGGAGCAGGTGCATAGTGTGCTCCAAACAATGATCATGCAGCTCAAGCATGCAGACACGTCCGGAATGGAAAAGCTGTCGCTATGTGGTCAACTACTCAGTATTCGACAGACAGTGGCGCACGTTGGGAATGAATTTCGTGACACATTTTGCGAATTCTTTCAAAACTGGTGGCTACATTTCTTAAATTGCAATATGTGGCCTAAAAAAATTAGTTTAAGATAAACCAAATCACATGAATTTGGGGATTAGGGTTGGCGCCTTTAGAGGGCACCGGATGCTCCTGGTCGAGTGGCAAACAAAACGGAATCGGCAAAAGCACCGAAAATCAATAAATATAGTGAACAGAGCAGAAAGACACCCCAGGTTCTGCACATCACCCTGAAAAACAATAAGAGGTAGCAAAGGAACACGCATAAGCTTGTATAAATATATAAATAAAAGCACTCAACGTTTACCGGCATAAGACAAGGCTAGATTACAATACTGGCAGGCGAGTAGCCACTGCTTATATAATATGTCCCTTTGCTGAAAGAAAGTGAGGGCGGGGGGGGGGGGCTCGCGCGCATTTACACGTCTACCCATAACGTATGCATGTACGTCTGTGTGCGTGCGTGTGAACCGTTGTACTGCTAATAGCCAGGTGAGGAAAGGCGGCTCCACTTCCCCAAATTTTGTTGGACACGGGCCCGGCCCCCCGAGTACACTGACCCCTTGACCCTGACATTAAGCTCTACATAGGGACATGATTACATAGCATTTTGCACGTACCTACATAGCATCATATAACTACTGAAGTTTTCATCAGCTATATATCATGTGTAGTAGCGACATTTTTGTATTGGAGGACACGAATGTTTCTCAAGTAGTCGGCTTTGCATTTCAATTTCTCGGACAAGTAATGCACTCACCAGACAACTAAATAATATACCTAACGTAAACTTTCATAATAATAATAATATTTGGGGTTTTAAGTGCCAAAACCACTTTCTGATTATGAGGCACGCCGTAGTGTAGGACTCCGGAAATTTTAACCACCTGGGGTTCTTTAACGTGCACCTAAATCTAAGCACACGGGAGTTTTCGCATTTCGCCCCCATCGAAACGCGGCCGCCGTGGCCGGGATTCGATCCCGCGACCTCGTGCTCAGCAGCCCAACACCTTAGCCACTGAGCAACCACGGCGGGTGTAAACTTTCATGACGCATATAATCTGTAGTAAATAAATTTTTGTATTACACGCCGCGAGTTTCCCTAATCAGTCCACTAGGCGTTCCTGCTTCTCATGCCGAGTAACATCTCTGTCTTCGAGTGTCACCTGCAACAGGGAACTTTTTTTCAGCCAGTATGGAGTAAAAGAAAACAACCCGCGGCATATAGGGTGACGTAACTTTGACAAATGCGAACCGCGCAGCGCGCAGGGAGCTGATCTGCACCGTGGGCGGCACTGCGGCCGAATACAGGCAGTACCCGGCGGATGGGCTCTGCCACTACATCTACTACACACACGTGTTCATCCACTCGAACAGCAGTGAAATCCGGTCGACGCGCTTCATCACCAGCTTCCTGGTGTTCCAGGAACGCATGTCAAAGTACAAGAAGACTCAAGGGGGGCTCTCCTTCGACGTGAGGTCAGTGCTTGGAGCAACGGAAGATCCATGATTATCGACCTCACGCCCCCCCCCCCCCCCCCGCTGCTCCATATCGAGTAATACCGTATGCACGTTACGGATCCAATATGAAGAAAAGCCACGTGTTTTCATTTTATGTGTAGCATGCCCCCATTTGATAAGATGTACCAGCACGCTCGATATGAGTTGCAACACGGAATACACCCGTCAGTTATTGCAACAACAAAAATGACAACTGCCATTTTTTTCCCTGTAACGAAGGTGCTACCAGCAATTGGAATGGTGTTCAGCAATGTTCTTTTGTTTAGATACTGACAGCATTGTCATAAGGGCATTGTATGGAAGCTTATGGCAGCGCTTGCAGACACACACATACACACACACAAGCAAAAAAAGACGAACCCTCGTGTTGCAACTCACATTGAGCGCGCTAGTACATACACAGACTCGTACAAAGACCCCTGTGTCCTCGTATGTCACGTGGTGCAGGTTTCATATGATTAGATGAACATATGGGTATCCGTATCAAGACCCTATGCTCCCGTATGTCACGTGGGACATGCACGGCGGTAGACCTCTGAGATCAGCCGGATACCATGTTGTCTTCAAAGCCGAAACACACATAGCGCAGTGGAACAGCACAGAACACAGATTTAATGGATCACCGAGCCTGCGAAGCACTTGCGCGAGCTAGCAGCTCCTAAGGAGCAAAATGGCACGACAGTGAGCAGCTGTCTGCTAAGCGCGATGAAAAAGGAATTTCCACCATCGGATAATCTTGTAATATATCATGTGTCCCATACGATAGGGCTTCACCCCCTAGCGCGTAGAGCTAGGGGAACAAACCCCGAGACGGCGAAAACAAGGTAAATTTAGTATACCTGATAGCGATGCTTCCTTAAGGGCCCCACAAGTTCAGAACATGGTGTTCCATCGCTCTTTCGTCGTGACCATCGATGTGACGAGGGAACATTTACGGTAGAACAAATAAATAATGTGACGCCACATCCGGTAAAAAAAAAGAAGTGATGTCATTTTTGCTGCCAAAGGTGCAAAATTTACGTTCGTGGTCTGCCTAGACCGGTATGTTCAAATACCCTGCTGTTCGATAAGACGGCCGTTTCGGGCTTTTAGCGCGGATAGTGACGTCCAGGCAGTCGCGACCATGCACGGAGTGCAGTTTCCTTGAGTGCCAAAGAAAATTTCGGGTGTTGCGTGCTGGATGCGTCATCCGAAGCCGACCCTGTCCGCCAGCGCAGCCGCACGAAGGCATCGAAGTGAACCGAAAATCGCGTCGCGATAGCGACTCGCTACACCTGACAGAACACGTTGCCCGCCATGAAACGCACCTTGCGAGCGCAACGCCACCAGAACTCTGACAAAGGTTGCCAGTTTGTGAAGTGACGTCATGAACGTCATGGCATGTACACAAACACACGGGTATATATATATATATATATATATATATATATTGTTGGAGTTGTAGGACGATCTCACCGCTGGCATCCAGTTGTTAGGATTGGGGGCTCAGTCCCACCGTTCGTAACCCGTTGTCAAGATTGGAGTCTGGTATGAATTAGAAGGTAGCTGGCCCATGCCGTCGTCCAACTTATCCACGCTGAGGACGTTGTTGAAGGGAAGGACTGCTTCTCATCGAGAACGAGGAATATGGGTTTATTTACAGTATCTACATCAGGACGTTGCAGTTCATCAGTCTAGCATGACTGCGAGTGAAAGTACACTCGAGGAGCCGCACAACAGCGGTTTATAAACACTCGGTCCTCCCTCAATCCCAAGGTGAGGGAAACGTTCGACCAGTCATCGTAAGCGAATAATCCCTCTCTGCATTAGGGATTACACACACACACTTCCGCACAGGTTCACGGTCCTCAACCGAGGTCAGGCGGTCTTCGCCGAACTCGGGGCTTACGTCAGGAAAGGTGCCTTTTATTCCCCGAGCTGACCCCCGCAGAGCGGCTGGCTGCCCATTGTCTTGCGTCTCGAACGGTGCGTGGGAAGGGGCCTTGAACTACGTTCCCTGGGGGACTCCCTCGCTCACAGCAGAGGATGTTGGTGGTGGCGGGTTCAAGCAAAAAGCCTGCTTCGGCGCGCTCATCTTGGCTCCAGCGACGGAGAGTCGAGGACGCGCTTTTGTTCTCCACACACAGTCAGTCGACTTAGTGGCTAGAGATTTGCGGTGGCGTTCTAGGAAAAGTTGACGCCCGCTCTCGCAACTGGCTGGCAAAACTTGCACTTCAGCGGTCCGTTCTTTATATATATATATATATATATTGTCATCACATATTAAGCCAATGAACAATTAAACTAAGGACAGCTTGTTCGCTGCTTACATGACTCATAATGCTCCTTCACACTTTACTTTTGGTCTGGCGGCCTCGCCCCATTCATTTCTTCAGGGCAGAGCGTTGGGACAATATATATATTTATATATATATATATATATATATATATATATATATATATATATATATATATATATATATATATATATATATATATATATATATACATATATATATTGTCCCAACGCTCTGCCCTGAAGAAATGAATGGGGCGAGGCCGCCAGACCAAAAGTAAAGTCCTCGCCTCCCTTTGCTTCCATCGCTCCTTTCTTTAGTCTTTTTGTGCAAGAACACGCCGTTACAGTGTATGATAATCCGAATACTCAGAAAATAATATCTGTTATTGCAACACATCAAAAATTGGTCCAGTGTATTAGGCGCGAACACAAGTGCCAAAGCGCTGTTTACGTATTTGAGCCCATCCCTCGATAAATAGATTCCATCATCATTACTTGCGTTCTTGTTGTTGCAGGGCGTCGAAACGCTCCATTGAGGACAAGGCGCTCGGTTCGCTGAAGTTGCTGCAGGCGAAGAACATCGTGCACTACGGCTCTCTCAATGTTATCGACAGAATCGCCACCCTTGGAGACCTCGTAGCGCGAGCTCTCGCTCTGGTCAAGGTATCGCGTGCTTTACGTAAGAGGCCGCAAGCGAATGGTGTTAGAATTATTGAGAAGAAAAAAATTACCAAAATTCGCGAAATGCTGCAGACCGAAATTCTGAGAATTGTCTGCGAATGCGTAAGCATTCCTTAGCTCGGCTGCTTCTTCGCTTTTGCTCACTTATTAAGCTAGCTTATGCATGTGCACGTATTGCAACAAGTCATCTACTGTTACACAATTATAAATAGAACATGTGTTAACCAATTGCGCATTTAATTTGGAGATCAGCTGAGCTGGAACACCGTCACATTCGTTTTTTTTAATGCCACATCATTTCTTTCCTTTGTTCTTTTCCTTTTTATGGGAAGGTGTCTGTGGTTAGGATCTGGTGGATCGCGTTCGAACGTAGACCAGTAATTTTTCATACGTGTGCCTATTCCGAATGCAGTGCAATGCCGGGCCTACCCACTGCGGAAGGGAATTAGGCGTTAAGCACTTCCTATACGAGGGCCGATCTCGAAGGTAGTGCAATGCCGGGCCGACCCTATGCGGAGGTGAAGCAGGCGTTAAGCAGTCCGCCTACGTGGGCCGATCCCGAAGGTAGTGCAATGCCGGGCGGACCCGCAGCGGAGGTGAAGCAGACTTTACGCACCCTCCACACGTGGTGCGATCGCAAAGATAGTGCAATACTGGGGCCGACCCGCGCAGTAGGCGGAGTTCGCCATAAAGGGGCCCGCAAACACAGCTTCGCGGATCATCCTTCCTCACAGTGTGAAAAGGCACTGGGTTTAGAGTGACCGCGGTAAGGACCCTTGCTGCGAAGAATCCCATGTCGCCGTCAGACGTCGATGGTCTAGAAATTATTCCCGACCTCAACCACCGAGGCCCTCCACGTGGCGCGGATGCGTTACCGAACTAACTCAGCTCATCAAATTCTGTTTCGAGTAAACTCAAACACCAACATATTTTCCCAGCGGCGCGGCCTGCTCGGTTCCTTGAAACACCACCATCGTGCTTGGCTCCGCGCATCCGCGATAAAGCGGCTGTTGCCGGGAAGCGGGACAAGTAGTCGGGGACCTCCGAAATTTATGGCGTTCCACTTTTGAAGGCGAAACTTAAGCTTCATCAAAATTTTGTTCCTAATACTACCAATCACCTACTATTGCATGATTATCAACATTACATCACTAAACATGAAAAATTATGCATTTATTCTGCAGATACCAGGCGTCAGGGGACAGACAGGTTTTGCTGGTGCACTCCCCAGTGAATGCTTCTGCATTAAAAATATTTTACTAGAAATTTTACTTCTCTTTATTTCATTTGCCCCCCTCCCCCAACCGGGCAGATATCTGGCGCATATTTAGCATTGGAATGGCTTTTCGCTACAGGGTCTCAAGCGGGTACAAAAGGGCGACCCAACAAAGAGAACCGTAATCGCCATCGGCGGGATTGGTTACAGCAGCGGGCCCGCCTGGATTAAGTACAAGGATTTGATCAAGGAAGCCGCGAATGCGGGCTCTGGGATCGACACCGTGATTGCCATTTCCTCGGTCAGCGGCTGGCTCGAGGAGATGTCCATGTGCAAGGCCCTGCCACCGGCCTTCATCACGGCCTCCAACAAGGACTATCCGTCTCTGGTATACGAGCGATATTCTTTCCTAAGTGCGTCCGCAGATGTCGCTTCGTGTATACGGACTATAACGTCGTCATGACGCTCCTCTGCAGGCCAGGTTACCAAACCACACTCGAACCCATCACCTTACCGGGGCCGGGAATTCGGTCCTCGGAACTAAAACCTACTTGTTCCGCATTGTTAGAACGTGCCTGAACCCGAACTGAACGTGAACCGAAGGGGAATAAAAGACACAAGAACGGCTTCCGCGTAGGTAATAAACTGTTCAAGCATGTTTAGCTACGTAGAGTCCAAAATACACATTAGGCTAAACTAGACAGCTTTCCGTGGACAGTCGACGCGCCATATTAGCAGCCGGCTCACAACATGGTTTGTGTGCCTAAGTCAGAGGCACGTTTTAAAGCATCGGGAACCTCGGCCGAGCTCGGCCATGTTTGTTGCGCGCCGTGTGGCCCGAACGATGTCTCAGTTATGGTTGGGACATAGCGGTTAATTCGTTAACTGGGTTACTTCAAAGACCAGCCGCACATATTGAAAAATAAGTTGAGCGGCAGAACCTAGCAAACCTTTCAGTCGCGGGCTGACGTCAGCAGAAAAAATGCAGTCTAAAGGGACGCGGTAAGCCAATCAGAAGACCGCTACCTTGTAATTTTTGCATCCATTACCACAGTGCACGCTGCAGCCTGCATGCCCTGGAAAGTGAAGTAGAAAGGTGCATATGATATGCCAGCTCTGGTATCGCGCTTAATAACCGTAATTTGCGCATAGTTTATATTTGGCGCAGCGAAGTAAACGCGCCTAATGTGGTGATGTGTTCGCAAGGTCTTCCGTAGATTTCGAGTGGTGCCAATTTAAAGCAACTTTACGTTCCAGGGTTGTAAAACTTCTTTATATACCTTCAATGTCTTCATTGTATGAGTTGCGTTTTCACACTTCTGCGAAGGTTTCTTGACAGAAAAATTGTAAGTACATAGAGTGTTAGTTTCTACAAGGTGGTACTATTGATCACTGTAGACTTGTCCGTTTTTCGGTTGCATTTTTGGTAGTTTTCATGTGTTTACAAGCTTTTGTTGTCCGTTCCTTTCAGTGGGTTTACTTGGGTTAAATTTCTTATATTTTAGAAACGTTTACCTACTGCTTTGGGGCACAGTGCCGGGGCAACTCAGCGCCTTGGTTTTGTACCTTAAAGCATGTACCTGCCTCCGCTGCGGCTTCGAATAAGCATCAGCTGATAGTGCATCTGTTGAGCTTGTGTATTGCGGTCTGTCGTTTGCGCTAAGGGCCATTCGGAGAAAGCACCGACTGGCCTACTTCCAAACTATCGTGAGTTTTCATGATATAACCAGCGCAAGACGGGACACAGAACACAAGAAAGGCGATAAGGACAAGGTTACAGCATCGTGAAATACCAACTAGGCCGCTCTCACACCTAGTGAAGTTTCGAAAATGTTCCTCGCGACGGGGACGCAAACGAATAGTACTGCTTCACGCTTATGGTATTTGAGTGCTTGAAGGAGGCGCGTAGGCGCCATCGCTCGAGAAAACAGGAGGAAGAACGAACTGGGCTCGCGCTGTGAATCTAACCGGTTAGCGCCGCAACCGCTGTTGTAAATATAACCTGTAAATATTTGCTCGTCATGCTGACTCGTCCTTCGCGTTACATTGTGGCTGAGCTCAGTCCTCGCCACTCACCCTCGAAGTAACCGCACGATCATAATCTCAGCCATGGCTTCCGATGGAAACACCCCGTCGCCACCTACACCTGCGGCGCTAACCACAACGTACGTTACTGTTCCTAGTCTCCGTGATCCTGGCAAATTGTTCGCCCAAAATGACATTGACGTCGACGAATGGCTCAGCATGTGTGAGCGTGTTAACGAAGACCACCACTGGGACCCTACTACATGCTTGCCAATGTGATCGTTTATCTGGACGAGACGCCGCGTGTCTGGTTTCGCGCCCATGAGATCGACCTTTCCAGCTGGGACATTTTCAAAGAACGGCTTCGCAACCTATTTGGCAACCCGTCAGGTCGCCAACAGGCTGCGCGAAGAGAGCTCGCCGCCCGTGTCCTGTCGTCGTCCGAATCGTATGTCTCCTACATAGCGGAAGCGCTCGCGTTTTGCTAGAAATTCGACGAGCGCATGACCGAGGATGACAATGTGAGCCATATCCAAAAAGGCATCGTGGACGACGCCTTTAATTCGCTCGTCTATAACAACGTTCCTACCGTCGACGCCATCGTCAAAGAATTCCGCCGCTTCAAGGTAGCCGAAAGCCACCGCGGCGTCCGACAGGTTTCCCGGCTCCCAAACACCCCTGCCACGTCCTCTTGCTACACTTTTACCGCCACACGACCATTTCAAAAGAACGCCACACGTATCGTTTGCCATGTGATTGAAGCGGTGAGTCAGACCCACCTTCATCCACGACCCACTGACGGTACCTTTCCCCAAGCCGCCTATACTCTATTGGATTGTATGTTACCATGCAATCCTCCAGAATGGTGAGCCCCAGACGATTAACGATCTGCTTCCACTGCCACCGCTTTGGTCATGTATCCCGCCACTGTCGCACCACCTGGATGCCGCCACACTGGAGTTCATTCCCTGCTCCTCGCCCATACACCGACACTCGCCGTTATTCATCTCGCCGTCTGTCGCCTACTTCCGATGCCACTGACAGCCGCTCCTCCGTGCGATCGCCGTCGCCTGAGCGCCGTCGCCAAGCTCGCCGCTTTTCCTCGCCAAACCGACGTACGGAAAACTGGGCAGTGCAGCTCTTAGACGTAGTGCTGTATCCCGTTCGTGCTGTCCAAATCCTCCGTTGACGCTCCTCAGCAACACGAACCTAATTGAAGTTGACGTAGATGGTGTTCCGTTGACGGCATTATATGATACCGGAGGCGAAGTGTCCATAATGATCGCTAACCTATGTCGTCGCCTCAAAAAGGATCTAACGCCTGCCATCACTAGATCAGTACGTGTCGCCAATGGCGCCACTGTTGCCGTCAGGGATAAGTGCACTGCTCCAATAGAAATTGCTGGCCGCCAAGTTTCACTCTTATTCACCGTGCTGACCAGTTGCCCTCATGACCTAATCTTCGGGCTCGACTTTCTGACGACGCATTCGGCCCTCATCTACTGTTCCACCGGTACGCTGTGCCTCGAGCTTCCTCTTCTTTCAGTTCACACATTCGTCCCGAACAACCGAACACCTTCTGCACTACAGCGTTTGTTCGCTTGCCGCCAAAAGTCTTAACCTTCGTTGAATTGTCCTCAACAGCAATTGTGCCTGATGGCGACTATGTCGTTGCACATATTCGTGATGTCTTCCTGGCGCGCGACATCTTGGTGCCACACTCCGTCGAATCCCTTGCCGCTAATCGGATGTGTCTCCCCGTTATCAATTTTGGCTTGACGTAGCAAGGGTTACCAGAAGGCATAGCGGTGGCCACGCTCCGGTCAATGGCAGACGACCACGTCACTGCTTTTGCAGGCCAACGCGTCTCCAGATCCTCCTAGTTACCCGCAGGATTCCTTGAACCTCGACGGCCCATTACGTCCCATGGTCACTCCGGACCTCGCACCTGACGAAGCAGCCGCCCTATGTCGCCTTTTGCTTTCCTACCGCGAGATTGTTAACCTTGCTAAGCTTCGGATAAACACTGGTGATGCTGTTCCCATTCACGGCCGACCGTATCGCGTGTCCATAGTAGAGAGGAAGTTATTCAGCAGGAAGTAAACAAGATGCTCGCCAGAGGCATTGTTAAGCGCTCATCGAGTCCTTGGGCGTCGACAGTCGTTGATTACAGCCACTTAAACCGAATTACTGAAAGGGACGTTTATTCTTTACCACGAATCGACGAAACCTCTTGATTGTCTTCACGGTGCCAAATACTTTTCGTCCATCGACCTTCGATCTGGTTATTGGCAGATTTCCGTCGATGAGCAAGACCAAGAAAAGACCGCTTTCGCCACTCCAGACGGTGTCTACTAATCGATGGTTATGATGTTCGGTTTCTGCAATGCCCCAACCATGTTCGAACGGATGGTCGACTCTCTGCTTCAAGGTTTCAAATAGGCAACTTGCCTTTGTTACCTCGGCGACGTCCTTGTGTTCTCTGCTACATTTGACACTCACCTTGAGCGCGTCGCAGCTATCCTTGACGTCTTCCGCAAGACTTGGCTCAAATTAAACTCATCGAAGTGCCACTTCGGACGCCAACAAAATACTTTGCTACGCCATCTTGTCAATGCTTCCGGAGTACAAACCGACCCAGAGAAGGTTCGAGCAGTAACGGCTTTTCCCGTACCTCAGCCTGTCAAAGACATCCCGAGTTTTGTGGGGCTCTGTTTTTATTTCCGGCGGTTCGTGAAAGATTTCGCAGCAATCGCTTGACCCCTCACTGAATTTCTGAACAAAGAAGTCCCTTTTGCGTGTGGTTCCCATCAGGTTGCCGCATTTTCACGCCTTATCGCAATTCGCACCAATGCACCTGTCTTGGCCCACTTTGACCCGTCCGAACCTACAGACGTCCGAACCGAAGCCAGGGGTTATGGCATCGGCGCCGCAATATCGCAACGCCAACACAGACACGACCGCGTTATAGCCTATGCTGTCCGTCGCCTGACAAATGCAGAGCGCAACTATTCCATTAATGAGCGCGAATGTCTGGCTGTCGTCTGTGCTGTTTCAAACTTCCGCCCCTATTTATATGGCAAGCGCTTCTCAGTAATCACAGACCATGGTGCGCTATGTTGGCTTTCGTCGCTCAAGGATCCCACTGGCCGGCTCGGTCGTGGGGCCCTCCAACTACAAGAATATCCCTACACAGTAAGTTACAAGTCGGGACGCCAACACCAGGACGCAGATCTCCTCTCTCGCTACCCAGTCGAATACGTGACCTCTACGTATGATATTGACACGGACACTTGTGTTATCTCTGTTTTTCCTCTGCTCCATGTGGCCGACGAGCAGCGCTGTGACCCGTCTTTGCGTATCATCACTGACCTCCTCCTTGCCGACAGTTCCCTTCGCTTATTCATACTTCAAGATGGCGTACTCTACCGTCCCAAAGTTCACACCGACGGCCCTGCATTGCTCCTTGTGATCCCTAAACGCCTTCGCTCGGCTGCTGTCCACGAACTTCAGGACCACCCCACTGCCGGTCACCTAGGTGTGTCACGTACCTACGACCGGATCCGCCGACGCTTCTTTTGACCAGGCCTTGCTCGCACCGTTCGAAGATACGTAGCTGCGTGTGAGAAATGCCAGCGACGCAAGACACAATCGACGCTCCCTGCTGGGTACCTTCAACCACTCGACATTCCCCATGAAGCATACTTTCGGGTTGCTTTGGACTTACTTGGCCCTTTTCCTCTTTCTACCTCTGGGAACAGGTGAATCGCTGTGGTCACGGATTACGCCACGCGCTACGCCATAACCCGAGCGCTTCCTACGAGCTGCGCCACAGATGTCGCCAATTTTCTTCTACGCGACGTGATTTTATTACGTGGAGCTCCGCGACAACTTCTCACAGACCGTGGCCGGACATCCCTATCAAAAGTTATCGCGGACTACCTGCTGTCCTGTGCCACGAGGTACAAGCTATCCACGTCACCATCCGCAAGCAAATTCCCTCACGGAGCGTTTCGATCGCACTGCCACAGACATGCTCGTGAAATATGTCTCTTCAGACCACACTGAGTGGGACCTCGCTCTACCGTTTGTCACATTTCCTTATAATTCCTCGCACAAGGACACAGCCAGTTATTCCCTATTTTTCCTTCTGTTCGGCCGAGAACGAGCACTGCCCCTCGACACAACCCTCTCTGTTCTTGTGGCACCGACCAGTGAATATGCGCTTGACGCCATCGCCCGCTGTGCCTACGCAACGGAAATTGCCCGTGACCGCCTTCTGAAATCCCAAGGGAGTCATAGGCGTTTGTACGACCGGCGACACATAGACGTGCACTTCCCGCCTGGTTCTTTGATGCTTCTATGATCTCCATCACGTCAGGTCGGCCTGTCAGAAAAAATTGGTGTCTCTTTACACAGGCCCATGCCGAGTGCTTCGTGGCGTGACTCCCATCACATACGAGATCGCCCCTGACGCCCCATCTGCTTCCCGGTCCAACGATATCGTGCACGTTACACGATTGAAGCAGTGTCACCCTCCCAGTGATGACATTTAGACGCTCCGGGGCGTTGCTTCTGCCGCCGGGAAATTATACTATACGCGTGTGGTATTTGATTGTTTGAACGAGGCGCGTCGGTGCCATCACTAGAGAAAAGAGGAGGAAGAACGAACGGGGCTCGCGCTGTAAAACGAACCGGTCAGCGCTGCAACCGCTGTTGTAAATATAACCTGTAAATAGTGGCTCGTCTTACTGACTCGTACATCGCGCAACAATACAAATTCACATACATGCCGGCATACCATCATACAGTGAACGATAAATTGTGCTGAATATATGGACGTGTTTTTTTTTTTGTCAAGCTGCAATAGACAGGCACACATAACAATACGCTTACGAAGATACTCATCGTTCCTCACTCATTTATTTACTCACTGGTGACCTCCGACAACATTATTTCGCAAAACACGCACAGATATCGCGACACAAGAAGAAAACAATATTTGTTTCTGTTGAGAAGTCTTCATTGACTTGGCTTACTTTGTCAGCCAAATTCAACCGGGCCTGCCAAAGGCAGTCCTAACTGGGCTAGTTGGTTGCTTCGGTAACCAAGATGCGCAATCTCTTGGACTTTTTGCATTTACAGGAAACGTGACCTGGCTTTCCGGGGATGTAGGCACGTAGACCAACCGTATAGGTCCCAATTAGAACCCTCCATTCAGGATTGCCATTCAGACTAGTGACGGAGCCAATAAATGGCCCACCGTAAATGTACTCCCTCCCCACCAAAAAAAAAAGTTTGTGTGTTAGTGTGCAGTCTTCCCAGCCCCCTCAACCTCTCTCCTCTTTCCCGTGCCCGGGCAAATCGGCGCACCTCCCCCCGCCACCCCCCCCCCCCCCGCTGGAAAGAGAGTCCTAGCTACACCACGGCCATACACATCAGTTGTAGGTGTCAGTTTGTTGTCTTGTCAGTTTGTTGGTGTCAAACGGGATTTCTAGACCTGGGGATCCAAGCGGCTTGGGGACCCAGTAAATTGCGGGCCCCAAGTGCGCATGCGCACAACCTAAGGAAGTTTCGCGTTCTTGCGCTCGCGTTGACCAAGACCCAACAATAAAAAAAATTGCGCAAGCCGTCTTGGGTCGACCTTGCGGCTTTGCTTGGCTTAAAGAAGCATACTTAATTCGTAGAACTTATACCACAGTGGTTAGGTTTATTACATTTTACTGTTTGCCCTTTTTGCTCAAAAATAAATTGTGCTCGTTTTCACTTGGAAGAAAATCTTTCCTTCTTTCTTGCTTTCAGGCACCTTTTTATTTTTCCCACTGCGTAGTCCCCAACGCAGTCTCCGTTTGACCTCATTTTCGAACTGCTGCTCCTGTAAACCCAAGAGCAGCCCACCCAGCGTGGCTTGGGAACCCAGACTCTTAGGTCCCCAATTCTAAAGCTCTCTATTATCTAATGCATAAAATCTGACGCTATGGGGTTCTGAAAGAAAAAAATGGAGGACGCTTAAGATTCGCCTTTAAGAGTGGAATGCGATAGCCTTCAAAGATCCCTGACTAGTGCGCCGGCTTCCGGGCAACAGCAGCTGATGTAACCTTAATGTCAGCCGGGAAACTCTGACGGCGAGCGCTATGCATGAAGACGAGCTTTTATTTATTTATTTATTTACTCTCATACTCACAGCGCCATTTAGGCATTGCAGTGGGGGGGGGGGGGTTACATACATCAATGTAAATAGCTTATGGCATCCAATACACAGCATTAAACTATACAATTTATTATACAATACAAAACACAGACACACATTCACATAATTAGGTAATAAAACACTATGTAATGATAGCAAACTCTACAATTACTATATACTGTAAAGTAAAGAACAAAATTTCAAAGAGCATTTCCAAAATGTTCATTATTAAGTATACCAACTATGGCAGCAGACAGTCGATACCATTCTAAAATGGTTTTGGGGAAAAACAGTGCTTTTGAAAAGTTTAGTTCTACAATTGTATTCTCTAACCTTGAGCTCGTGATCTGTCCGTCTGGATATATAATGTGGCTGAAGAATGTACTTATCTATTTCAATTTGTCCGTGAAATATATTGTGAAAAAGTTTAAAGCGTAATGCTTGGCTTCTTTTTTCTAAGGCGTCCCATGTTAATGTTTGTTTTGCATTAGTAATACTAAGGTTTCTGTCATAGTTGCCGATTACGTACCGTGCTGCTATATTCTGAACTCTCTCAAGTTTATCTCGGTCGATACACGTAAGAGGGTCCCATACGGTACATCCATATTCTAAATTGGGTCTAACATAGCATTTGTACAGAAGATCACGAGCCTGCTAGTGAAAGAGTTTTGTATTGCGCCGTAGAAATCCGAACACTTTGCATGCCTTTGCTGTAATGAAATCAACGTGCCTGTGCCAACATATGGACGGTGTGGGGAATACACCCGAGTACTTGTACTCGGTAACAATCTGCAATGTGGAACCGGATAGGTAGTATACGGCTTCTGGCATACACTTTTTAGTAAAGCGCATGTGGACAGTTTTCTGTGTGCTTATTTGCATATTTAACTCTCTACACCAGTTTTGTAGTTTAATTAAATCATTTTGCAAAATAACAGTATCGGCAATGCTTGTAATTTCCCTATATATTATCTGATCATGAGCAAACAATCCTTACGGAAGAAACAATAGTGTTGGGAAGGTCATTTATTAATATTAAGAAAAGCAATGGGCCCAGTACCGAGCTCTGGGGGACGCCACACGTTAGGCAGGCCGCACTAGATTGTGCGCCATCTACCACTACATGCTGAAACCGCAAAGGTATTCCTGAATACATGCAATGACTTGTTCATTGATAATAAACCAACGTAGTTTACATACAAGGAATGTGTGATCCACCAGGTCGAAAGCTTTTCTAAAATCTACAAACACCGATTCAACACAAGAACGGGCATTCAGTGCACCAGAAACTTCATGAACGAATTCTGTTATTTGAGTTGTACAGGAAAGCCCTTGCCCGAAAACATGCTGATTCTGAATCAGGAGGTTATGATGGGTAATGTGGGCCATTATGTTACTGCACAAGACGTGCTCTAATACTTTGCAGACAATACTTGTTAGAGATTTCGGTCTGTAATTGGTGACTAGTTCGCGAGGCACCGATTTTTACACTGGCGCAACGCACGCCATCTTCCATTAGTGTGGTAGGACCCCGGTGTTTAATGACATCGAGTAGAGTATCTTAAGAAAGGGAGGAATGAACGACGCACACAATTTGAAAAAAGCGCCTGTCAATCCATCAGGCATCAGGCCTGCTTTGCTGGAATCTATACGTTCAAGAAGAGACCGTATTCCACTTTCATCAATAATTATATCATCCATGTTTTCAATGACTTCATTAGCAGAAGGATGTGGATTTGCGCTCGAGGCACCGGGTGAGAAAATGGAAGTAAAAAACTTGTTGAAGCAGTTGGATTTTTCTAAGCTATTTTTTTATTTCCACTCCGTCAGGCTGAAGTGATGGAATACATACTTTGTCTTTTCTATTACATTTGAGAAGATTCCAGAATAACTTTTTTGTTGTTTGAAATCGAGAATGGTAGAAGAGCGGACTCTTGCGTGAGCCGCTATGCGACGGAGGCGAGCAACATATGGATGTTGTTGCGAGGAACCTGCCGCGCCGCTTTATGGTCTTTTAGGTTAGCGGGCGCAAATCATGGACGCCATGGCCATCCTATGTATAGTAGAAACGCTGGAGAAGGGGTTCGTGTTTTCTCGTATATTCAAATTAGTATCCGACGCTATATCCCGTCTTTAGGTTGCGTGTAAGTCGTATTTAACGATTTGTCTACGTATTTTACCTTTAAAATTGAATTACTTCCGTAACTTCCTTGCTCCACATGGAGGGACTGCGTGGGTGGGTATGTGTGGCTGAAATTCATTTTTCCTGAAACGATGTCCGACGCAGGACGCCTGCCGCGGCACGCCGACGTCGGATATCTTGCGATACGGAGCCCTTAACGCTATCGCGTTATTATTTCTTTGTAGTTCTTCATCAGACATCGTAAGAATACCTTTTCCCAAGAATGTATGAAAACGTAAAAGTGAGACAGTTTTGGCGCCACGGCATGTAAAACCCACTTTCTTTTTTAGAGTTTCACAGCGATCATCACAATTCTGAGTACGTGCATTCGAAGACGGAAGTGTGCAACCAACGCAACACTCGCAGGAGCGCCACATGGAGCTGGTGAATGAGGCGAGTGACAGCATCTACGGCAACAAGCACGTCTTTGTGGGCCTCTCGCTTGAGATGGGTGCTTTGATGTACAGCTTTGAGACCGACCAGGCCAGTTTCCTCACTCGCAGCCCTCTGTACCAGGAATGCAAGACAGCGACCCTTGTGCCGCTGGACATGGTACGAAATTGCCAGTCTTATAAACCTGTAGAGCTTCGCTGCAACGCTGTCTCCCGACCGGAGCAACATCCCTGTTTTTTTTAAAAATCATGCTATTGTTTGCTCTCCACTTCAACTGAGCGGCCGTTGACGCTAGCGTCTACGAGAGCTGAAAGTGAGGTTGTTCGGCCAACACCAAAGTCAGGACGATCGGCCGTCTTTATCGAAATGTGCCGTACTCAAAAGTCTTCAGAGAGGAAGACATAAGGAGACATTTTGCTGGGGAATGCTGAGTCCATCGCTGCTCAAATTGTGTGTTTGCCTACTACCGCGGAAGACGGTGCAGTGGCCGATACAGAGTCCATAATGGCGAAGCGGCAGTCTTGTGTCCGTCAGGGATTGGCAGCCGGGCCACTCGGGCGGACGTAGCAAGGTTTGATGCTTCCCATTCTGGCGTTGGCGCTCTTGCAATTTTGCCAGCGTCACTGTACCGCCATTGCCAGGGTCGTTGACGACGCCCCAGCCATGAGCACGAACATCAGGATAACTTGATAATGGATAATGTAGAATAAAATGGATTCTCATAAGCAAAGTACCGTTATACGTTAATCTGTAGCCGCTAAGACGACATTTTCCTCCCCGTACCTCGTCCCTCTCTAGCGCGTAGCTCAACTTAGCAAGAACCCTACGGGTCAGACGTGGTGGTGAAGCAAAGGATAAAAGCACATGCACTGCGGAAGCCAAATGGGGAAAATAATATAAAAACTTGGAGGACACTTAAGCTTCGCCTTTAAGAGTGGAACATGATGGCGTTCAAAGATTTCTGATTGCTTCTCACGCTTCCCGGCGACTGCAGCTTATGTAACCGTAACGTTTACAGGCAAACGCTGGCCGCGAACGCTACGCAAGAAGGCGAGCTTTCTGGAAGAAACGCGGCCTCTTGCGTGGGCCAATCTCAGAGATTGCACACAGGCACGCAAGGAAAAAATCATTTTGACGTTTCCGTTATTGCTTTGCACTAATAATATTTGTGTCTGAGAATATCTAACGTAAAAGGTATGCGCTGTCGCTGTATTCTTTCGCGACATTTCTTTGTGGGCTGTCATTCTCAAAATTCGGAGGAATAACTTTGTCAAGAATGGAAGAAAAAGTGTGGGCAACATTAGTGATAAAATGGTGTGGCATTGTGACCCGAATATACCGCATGTCATATAGCAATGCGTGGCATATACATATTCGTAAATACATGCAGACATTTTAACTCACGGGTAACTCCGCGAACGTCGACACCCCATTTTCGGCGACACGGGACCCTTAACGCTGTGGCGTTGAAATACAGCACTACTACAAATAAAAATTATCATAAACGCGATTCGAACTGAAGACCTCGCAGCCATGAGCCCTAGGCTTGCGCTGTGAACGAAGAGCGAGCGTTTTCCGGAGCATTTATTTATCTGCTGTGGCGTAGCGCTGCTCGTTTAGAGAAGAACGCAGGAACCCGCGTCCTTCGTAGCGTCTGTACCCATTCATTACATAGCAGTCAAGGCCGTGGAGGGAAGAGACTTCTTGCAGTAGCTTCGTTCGCACTTGGATCTAGTTTGATGTTTTCGGACCGCAATTGTGCGCAACTGTTTTCTTTATTTCTTATTTAGATAGGCTCAGCATTGAATGATACAAGTTTTAATCCTGAGAAACAAACACACTGTGTCGTACGGCTGCTAAAAAGCTGTTTTAGATCATTATTATTTTTGTTGTTCTTTTCGTGTTTTTTACTTGCCACCCGTCGCGAGGATCCTCACGTGCGTGCTCGCGCGAGCGAAGGCTGTTGACGCGTCGCGAAGCATGGACGAAACGCGCGGAGTGATAACTTTTTTTAATGAACTTCTTGGGTAGCTTCAACAACATTGACTACTATGTATGGAGCGGAGTATAGGGAAAGGCCGATACTAAGAAGTAAAAGCCGCCAGGTATCTTTCTCGCAACTCACGCATGTATGCAAGAGAGTCGGACACCTTCGAGAAAGACGGTCTTAGTGCAATAATGTGCATATTACGTGGATTTGCCCAGACTTCCCACTATTTGGCTTCAAAACGGCTTTGTTGCTGTGCCGATTGATCGTTTAACGAACAAACATGCGACATTTCGCAGTATTCGTACAGGTGCGCCAACCTTTATTACTTTGCCGTGGTTACAAAACTGAGATAGTTGTAAAATGAGAAACCTAAAGCTCTGAAATAACCCCCCAAGACCACGTCTGAAGCCCTGAGCACGAAGACATACAGACACATTTTGCAACAGAACTGCCTGTTGGCCTAGTTGGTGCTTGCTAAAATACATGTTGTGTTTAAGTGTCGGCCGCCCGTGTTGCCTTTATGTGTCGGCCGCCCGTGTTTTCTTTATGTGTCTTCATTTCGTGTGTGTTACCTTCCGGAAAAAACATGTCCTTGAACATACAGGCACGTCCAACCTCGGGGATCCCGTGGCAGCTGAACGATCGCAGCACCGTCCTGACAGTTCTTTTTTTTTTTTGCACGAAACTAGAAACTCGCCAGGGTACGCGGCTCATTTCTTATCGCATAGCACTCCTGGCCACGAAGTTCTGGGCTCGATTCCTGGCCCCGGTGGCCGCATTCTGATGGGCGGCGCAATGAGAAAACGCTTCTGTTTTCTCTAGGGAAACCTCGGTAAATGATGGAACATGTTGTATTAGAATGTGAAGATATCTGCCTAGTGGTCGATTTACGAATCACTGGCCTCCTTGAAGCACTTGGGGTTCAGCGAGAGCAGGGGGAATGTAAACGTGTCCGCGGTAGAGATTAGTAAGAGGCGGTTGGAAGATTGGAAGAGAAACATGCAATGAAGAAGAAGAAACTTTATTAATGAATGATAAGTCAGTTTTTTCTTCTGGTAGCCTCAGGTGGCAGCTCGAAATCCTTTGACTGGGGCGGCATCTTCGGCTTGCCGGACCGCCCAGAGCTGGTCTGTCACGCAATGAGTAGAAGAATAATTGTGGGAAGAAGAGTGTGCCAGCGACAAAGCGAAAGGTAAATATCAAAGAAGAAGACTAGGAAGGCAGTTGAATAACGCGTGAAACTATTACACAGCGACGTAAAGCTTGAAAAAGAACGACGTTCAAGGTGGCCCTTCGTCGGATTTCGTGGATGATTGAGAGAGCTCATTCGCTTCAAAATACTTGTACCCGGCCGGATTGGCAAATGACGCGAATGTCAAATTCTTGTACGCTAAGAGCCCAACGACCGACGCCACCAGAGGGATCCCTTAGGAATTCCAATCAGCAGAGTGCGTGACGGTCTGCTACAACGTCGACAGGCCTGCGGTACAAATAAGGGCGAAATTTTCCTAACACCGACAAAATTGTTAGGCACTTTTTTTCGGCGACCGAATATTTCGCTTCCGCTTTGGTGAGGGCGCTGCTTGCATACGTAACAACATACTCAGGCAAGCCGGGCTTGCATTGCGCAGTGAACTGCATCAGGACCGACACCAGTGGCGTCTGTATGTATTTCGATTGGCGCAGCAGGGTTATAATAGTGCGGCACGGGTGGCGAATTAATTAGTCGGCGGAATGTCGCAAAGGCGTTGTCGCAGGCTGGTGTCCAGTGAGAAAGGTCGCTGGGGCCGGCGAGAAGCTTCATAAGTGTGAATATGATTCAGATGAAATTTTCGACGAAGCGAAGAAAACAGGAGGCCAAACCGACAAAGCTTCTATGTTCTTTGATGGCAGAAGGCTTCGAAAACTCGGCAACCGCACGTGGTTTTTCCGAGTCAGGAAAAATGCTATCTTTAGAGACGACGTGGCCAAATATGGTGAGTCGGCGAGTTCTGAAGTAACATTTCTTCGGGTTGAGTTGAAGCTGTGCGTTTGTAAGGCACCGTAAAATTGCGTGTAAACGAGCAAGACAAGTGGCGAAATAGGGGGCGAACATGACGGCGTCATCCAGATAGCAGAGACGTATCTTCCATTTGAGGCCACGTAAAATGCCCTCCATGATACGCTCAAATGGTGCGGTCACATTGCAAAGTCCGAATAGCATCTCTTTTCATACAGACCATCCGGTATAACAAGTGCCGTCTTCGGACGATCACACTGTGCCAAAGGGACTTGCCAATATCCGGATAGCATGTTGAGGGAAGCGAAAAATTCGGCGCCCTGTAAGCAGTCGAGGCCGTTGTCCATACGGGGAAGAGGAGAAACATAATTGCGAGTAATCTCGTTGAAGAACCGTTAGTTGACACATAATCTAATTGAGCCCTCTATCCTTTTTAACCAGACCAGCAAGAGATGGCCTCAGGCTACAAGAGGGCGCGGTGACTCCGCGCTGAAGCATGTCGTCAACTTGCGCTCTAATGGCATGACGCTCCGCAGGTGACGCACGATAGGGACGTTGTCGCAAAGCAGCATGAATTCCAGGTGTCAATTGTGTGGACAACCGCATTTGTTCTGCCTAGTAACGCTTGCGGGAAATCAAATGCAGTGCGGAAATCCGGTAGAAGGGCAAGAAGCTGAGCCCGTTCAGTCGGGGCGAGATCGTTGTCGATGGAGCGGTGAAACAAAAAACCGAGAGCAAGGCGTCGGGTGCAAGATACAAGCACAAGTGTCCGTACACCTTGAACCAACGCTGCAGTAGCAGTGGCCGCAGACAAGCGGGGACTTAGACAGGTGGACAACTGCGAAGCTTGAGAAGTCAGTTTTCTTCAGTCAGCTCGGAAGCTTCAGCAATCAGTTTTTCGGCTCAAGGGCACTGGACTGGCGACGCATATATATGTATATATATGTATGTATATATACATATATATATATACATATATATATATATATATATATATATAGGCGGAAGAGAGCGGCGCCGTTGTCAGGGGGACTGACGATATGCGAACGATTGGACTTCGGAAGTCGACGGACGATCGCCGGCGTACGCTTCAAGTTCTTGTTAAGGCAGCGTGCGATAAGTAGGTCGGAAGGAGTAACCCGGATGTGTTGGTGCACTCGTGGCCGCCGCGATACGTCGGCGACAGCAGTGCGCAATATCTGGAATTCCGCAAGCGTAGCTGATCAGTCGGTTGTCTGCAGTGCACCAGCAATTTACATATTGCGGCGGTGCACCGAAGAGTGGCGTAATTGGCAATTGAGTCGGTGTTTGATGGGTCGATATCGACGGTGGACGTGGCGTCATGACGACATTCACATACGTCAGTGGCCAGGCGACAGGAGTCGGCAGAGAGGCAGATGACACCGAAAATGAGGGAGGGGTGGTAGTGGCGTAGCCAGAAATTTTGTTGGGAGGGGAGGGGGGGGCTCACGTTACAGCTCGGCGTCCCCCTCATAGAACTTGTCGAGTGACCAAATACACTAATAGTAACTGCATTGCCATTTCCAAAGATGCTGCAAACGAATTCTTGAACACTACACACTGTCAAGACAAGTAAAATGTGTATTCCTTTCATAAAAGAATACACTCGTATGTGTAAAAAAATGTGCCCGAAATCAGTGTTATCAATGGTTCTTGTTTTCTGTCTGCTTAAAAAGTAAGAAAATCATCGGACGAAATTTATAAATGAATAATTTTGAAACCAGCAAAGCAGTGCACGCCGCTGATATAAAAAATGTAAAGGCCATGAAATGAACAAGTTGAGGACATATTTTAATCGAACTTTGTCATTGAAGAACTTTGTTTACAATTTTGTGCATATGCCACGACCAAGGAAAAATCTCAATGTGCTGTCCTTTGCTACAATTTATTTGGCAGGATCAGTTCTCACCGGTCGTGTATTGCGAGTAATTCCTCCGATATTACAGTCGCATCAGAGAGCACATATAAAAAGCACGAGTTCTGCAAAATATATGAGCGCAAGTCAAATGAAAGTGAGCCCATGCGAATATATGACTAACGGGGCACTTTATAAAAAAGTAGTCTCCATGACCCTTTAGACATTTGTTCCACTGATGAATGAGTCGCGTGATTCCCGTTTCATAAAACTGAGTTGCTGTTTCAAAAAGACTGTGACTGACTGCTTCACGTCATCGTCCGACACGAATATGGTTGCGTTGAGCTGTTTCTTCAAAAGCTCCAAAATGTTGAAGTCGCAAGGCGACAGGTTGGGGCCGTATGGCGGATGTTCCAGCCTTTCCCATTTGTACTTTGCCAGTTTTGTATTAGCCACATCAGTGACGTGGGCAATGTCATTGTCGTGGAGCAAGATGACCCCATTCGTCAATTTTCCAAGCCGTTTGTTCTTGACGGCAACACGCAGCCGATACGGCGTTTCACAATATCGGAAACGATTGATAGCCTCTCCAGGTTTAGAAAATTGTATCAGTTGTGGCTCCTGACAATCGAAAAAAAGAAGTCAACTACACTTTTCCGGCGGTGGTGAATTCAAATGTTTCCACTGTAAGAATTGACGTCGTGTTTGAGGTTCGTAATAGTGGCACTATGATTCGCCCACGGTGACAACGGCAGACATGAAGTTGTCGCCCTCACTGTGATACCGGATCAGGTGAGAAAATACAGCGCCGAACATCTCCGTCTCCTGGCGGTGTCTCAAAATCTTGGGTATCCATTGCGTGTACACGACGCGATAACCGTGGTGTTCATGAATCATGGTGCGACCTGAACCATGGCTGACGTTCGCACGCTCTGCCAGTTCATCGATGTTTATTCTCCGTTCTTGTCTAATCAGCCCATCAGCTTTTGCACTTGTGCTGGGGGTGATTGCACGGTGGCTTTGGCGCGGTCTTGGATCATCTTTGCAACTTTCACGTCCTTCTTTGAACCGTTTGCTCCAACGCTTCACAGTGGCCAATGAAATGCAATGTTCAACGTACACGGCAGCGATACGGGAAACACCTTTGAGAACCACGTTCAACTGTCGCAAACCTCACGACACCACGCTGTTCATCTTCATAAGTGTCCATTATATCACGCTACCATGTTCCACCCAGTGTATGAGAGTGCAAAAGAACATTTATCCTCACACTTGCGTGTCACGTTTGTAAATGAGAATTGCCTACGTGCTACGCGCATCCTTCGCCGATAGTGAACAGAACCACTATTGCTAGGGGCTGGTAGGCACGCTTTCATTGGACTCGCCCTCGTACATTAGAAATGCGAAGATACAGTAGAATATACAAGTGCGAAGATACAGCTTAAAAAAGGCGAAAAAGTGTCTCTGGAAACAAAGTTCACTGCACGTATACACGTAACCTCGCAACAAGATATTTGAATACAAGTATAAGTCTCCAATAAATCCACGTATCTCAGAGAAAGTCAATGTATACAATGCGTCAAACAAAGCAAACAAACATGTTGCGCAACCACAGATTCAAAGATCACAGACCTCCCTCTATCCACTCCCCCTGATGTATCGCGCGCGACCGGAGGCGGCGCGCTTCCTCCTCGCTTTTCTCCCTTGGGCACACAAGACTGAGCCACCATCGTCTGCTGACTCATGCCAACCCCCCCATTACGCTTTCACTTGCACACACAGCATGCGGCGCCCGGTCACGATGTTATCGCCCTTGGACTTTATACGAGACATGAGGGTGGTGACGACGGCAGCAATGCGCCTGGAGTGTCCATATAATTGCTCTCTGAATAATATAATAAGAGTTTCCGGCAACTGAAGCGTCCACATGGCCCATCAATTTCCGGAAAAGAAGAAGTAACAAAATCTAACGTTCATATGGGAAAATTTGCTGCGCCGGAACAATGTCTTCTTTTCTTTTGTGGGGCGGGGGCATGGAAATGAAAAAAAGAAAACCAAAGGAAAGCATGTTGGCCACAATCGAATGCCTACTTTGGGCAACTAATATGACTACCGAAGGAATATAGAAGAAAAAGTGAGACGTTTGGTCCACGGAGAACCATACGCATGCTGCTCGGTATCCTGCACCGGCGAGACAAAATTTTCCGGAGAGGTAGCGCTCAAGCGAACGCGTTGCAATCCTTCGAGTCCCCGCAGTGATGACGGCGAGCGACCATTGTTTCTTTTTCTCGTCTACTATCCAGAAAACTCTGTCAGGCAAAAATCCACTCGGTCAGAGAAAAACGAACACGAATCGAAGTGCGCGCGCGCGGTGGTCGGGGCAACACGAGAAAAACGCATGCGCTGTGGCCGCCTCTGTCAGACCGCGGGTAGCGAGAAGAAAAAAAAAGAAGAAGAAGAAGAAGAAGCTCAATGTGTCCTCGCGAATAAAAGTCAAAATGGAAAAATAAATGAGAACGCAGTTACCTTTGGTGGCTTTCGTGTCTTCACATGGATGCTTTGGCGCAGGTGAAAAAAAGTGCTGATATAATTTTCTGCAATATGACGGCAAAAATGAACCAACACAACGCTTCGTCTCATCGGACCTTTTCTAATAGTGTGTTGATTTGGCTTGTCTAGTTGTATTGTCCGATGTACGACTTTAGAAAAGTCAATGCACCTTCGGTGTCAAAGGTTTATAACAACATTAAACCCACAAGGCCCTGCAATTTAAAATCTGAAGCACGGCTTGGGAAATTTCGGTGCACCTTTCGCATCAAAAGTTTATGAGAAATTTATACCCGGAAAGTTTCAGAGTTGAAATCCATGCCCTCCGTAGATTCCGCGGCTACCGCGAGATGTCGCGGCAAGCCCGCTCGCCATCAAAATGTCCTTGAAACTTCGAGCTCCGATGGGACTCCGTGCGTTATGTGACTCGCCGGTGCATGAGCGTTGCACGAAATCTAGCCCGCTTTCGCTATGTTCGCGCTGAAATGTCTTCTTATGCGTGAAAAGGACATTCTAGAAAAAATTCAGAATGATTTCCGGTGCCAGTGCTTATTTGGGTCGGCGGCGCGTGAGAGCTTAAAAAAATTTCGCAGGGGGGTGGGGGGTGAAGCCCCATAAGCTCCACCACCCGTGGCTACGCCTCCGCGACGTGATAACCGGAGTCGGCTGGCAGGCATACAGCAAAGCCCCTTGGACCTGCTCCTGTATAACCTCTTGGATTGTCGGAGTCAGATAGCGCGTAGGCGCTTGCATGGCTGGGAAGAACGAAAGCTGACGAGCAACTTCCTTACGCACAAGCTCCTTGATCTGTGGCAGCAGCACAGTGCGGTCGCCTCCGATGGTCAACGCGGCGAGGGAATCGTCTGTTGACGTCTGCCGCCGAGCTACGCGTTGCTTACGAAGTTCGTCGACGCTCTGTCACAAGCTGACGAGTTCAGACACGGTGCGCGGGTCCCTAGCCTGCAACATCTGAAAGGCGTCATCTACTGTGCATTTAATGATGGGCTCCATCCTCTCTTGTTCAGTCACAGAAGGATTCACACGCTTGCACAAATCAATGATACGTTCGATGCAGCTCGTTGAAGTTCTCAGCCTGGTGCTGCGCCCACCCGCGTAGACACTGCTCAACAGGAAGCTTGCGCACTTCGGGACGACTGGACACCTCCAGGAAGCTCATCTTGAAAGTAAGCCAAGTGGCGAAGTCATACTCATGGTTTTGACACCAAGGGCTCATTCACAAAGCTTTTAGTTGGTAAGTGCTCTTTGTCATTGCTCGACCTCCTTCGCTAATGAGATGTCCAGCGTAAGGATTGACTGGAATCAGCTCTTACCAACAATCGTAGGTTAGTAGCTTTATGCGATTGCGGGCCCAGATGTTTGCGACTCTGTTAGTTAGACCAGGGCGTTGCGTAGATTCTTAGCGTCGTCCCGCTTGTTGTGCGCGCTCACCCTTTCAAACGACGACAACCAATGTTCTACGTCACGATCATCTGTGCCGCTAAAGAAAGCGTAATCGCCATGGCGCAGCATACTTCTTTTGTTGTACCCTCAAGACCGAAGTATTAAAGAGGGGAGTGGGTAAAAAAACATACGCAAGTAAATAACAAACGGTAAAAAATGGTTAGTTACTACAGGAAAATTGATTAGTTAATTGTATCCGGAAGTGACACTCGGAGAATACTCGGAGTACTTGAGAATGTATTCAGAAGTGGTCGGCGCTTAGATGATAGCCTGTTCGTGCTTACCCAGTGCATAGAAATAGCTAAGACGGAAAATAGACCTCTGTATTTAGCCTTCCTGTTCATAAGCGGTGCATAAGACAACGTGAACAGGG
This sequence comes from Dermacentor variabilis, assembly GCF_050947875.1. Taxonomy (NCBI): domain Eukaryota; kingdom Metazoa; phylum Arthropoda; class Arachnida; order Ixodida; family Ixodidae; genus Dermacentor; species Dermacentor variabilis. Next base: position 107,861,245 of record NC_134574.1, read on the forward strand.
AACTCCTGTGGAACATATTAAAGGATGAAGGTATAGGTCATGAAGTAATTGATTTTCTACAGGAAATATATCGAGAAAATAATGTTGAAATAACATGGGAAGGAATTAAGAGTATGAGAACTGTCGAGGTACACAACGGATTAAGGCAAGGTTGTCCTCTATCACCGCTGCTGTTCATGCTTTATATGACAAGTATGGAAAGAACGTTAGAACGAAGAAATCTAGGGTATAATCTGTCGTAGAGATAAGGACAAAAGGTTGTTGAGCAACGGCTACCGGGTTTAATGTATGCGGACGGTATTGTACTGTTAGCATAGAGCCAGGAAAATTTGCAAACTCTGGTTAATTACTGTAGATACGAAGGATACAGTTTAGGTTTCAGTTTTAGTGCAGCTAAGTCAGGTGGGATGTTTTTCAACGATACAACTGATCAGGAGCTTACAATACAAGGCCATGAAATACCCCGAGTGGCCGAATACAAATATCTCGGGGTATGGATAAACAAAGGGCAGATGTACAAGGAAAAGCACGAACAGTCTATCATAGTGTGGTGAAGACGAAGACGAAGAAGGCGCTCTTGTGTCGGCTGTGCGCGTGATCAGCTTTCGTCTACTGCCAGTGCTACTAGACTGGGCCTAGTGCCTCATAATAAATCATCTTATTACATTTGGTGGAAGGTGCTGCACTCCCCGACCTCACCCTGGAACTTCGCAGCCGAACTTTAACATCTGCTCCAGCCGCTACTATGAACGACGCTCCCAACAATCCGCTTGGCGCATCTGCCGTTCCTGTCATGTGCGGCGCCGTGCAACGGCAGCGGGACCCTCCTGTTTATAGCGGATCAGGTGAGACTGACGTAGAAGATTGGCTCTCTACCTACGAGCGCGTCAGTGAACACAACAAGTGGGATGACCCGACGAAGCTCCGTAGCGTCATCTTCTATCTTGCTGACGTTGCGAACCTCTGGTTCCACAATCACGAACGGGAACTCCAAACTTGGTCCGCTTTCAAAACTGCATTCGCGGAAGTCTTCGGTCGCCCAGCCTTGCGAAAACTCCGTGCTGAACAACGCCTCCGCCAGCGCGCTCAACAGCCCGGCGAGACTTATACTAGTTACATAGAGGATGTCGTTGATATTTGCGCCCGCGTCGATTCCACCATGCCTGAAGAGGACAAGGTGAAGCACATCCTCAAGGGCATCGAGGACGACGCATTTCAAATGCTCCTGGCGCGGAACCCTACTTCTGTCGCAGCTGTCGTCACTCTTTGCCAGAGCTTCGATGAGCTGCGTCGACAGAGGGTCCTTGCGCGCAGCGCTCTCGCACCTGGCGACTCTCTCTCGGGCCTCACGCTTCGCTCACACACCACGCCAGCAGCATCGCTCTCTGTTGAGATTAAGGATTTCATTCGTGAGGAGGTGGCGCGCCAATTGTCTATGCTGCCTCTCAACGATGGACCTCCCCAGCCTGACACATCTTTGGCTGCTCCCATTAGGCGGGCCATTCGCGAGGAACTTGCTGGGTCTTTACCTTTCGCCCAACCCTGCCCTCCCGTGGCTGCACCTCTGACCTATGCCGAAGTCGCCGCGCGACCTGCGCCGCCGACGTTCTCGTTTCCGGCGCCAATGCGACTTCAAGCTGCACCTCCTCCCGCGTCGCCTGCCGTTCCATCTCGACGCCCAGTTCAGACCCCTTGGCGCACACGCGACAACCGACCCATATGCTTCGCTTGCGGTGTCGCCGGCCACGTTGCGCGCTTCTGCCATCGTCGTATGCCAGCTGCTAACGCTACTGTCGCACCACCTGGATATGCCTATTCCCACGATATCACCGGGCATGCGATGCTTCCCGACCACGAGCTTTCGCCGCCTCCTCGACGCCCTGTCGGCACCCATCGTTCGCCATCACCACGTCGTCGCTCACTTTCCCCCTTACGTCGCCGCCAGTCACCTAGCGAGGGAAACTAGTTGCTGCAGTTCCGCAGGCACGAACTGCAAGCTTCGCGACTTCTACAAGGCCTGCACAGTCGCCACGCAATTTATTGGACGTTTTGGTCGAAGGAACCGCCGCAATTGCGCTTATTGATACTGGGGCTGCAGTTTCTGTTATCGACGAAAAGCTTTGTCGCAGCCTCCATAAGGTCACAATGCCGTTGTCTGGTATGCTTCTAAGCACCGCGACTGCGCAGCATATAGCCCCGATCGATCAATGTACTGCAAGGGTGGTCATCGACGGCATTGTCTATGTTGTTGAATTTCTCGTGTTGTCATCATGTTCGCATGACATTATTCTCGGCTGGGACTTCTTGTCTCACCATCGTGCCATCATCGACTGTGCCCGGGCCGAAGTAGCGCTTTTCCCGCTTGCCGATGCCCCGCTGCCTGACCCCTCTGAACAAACAGCCTCCAAGCTCACTATTGTGTCCGATACGGACATACCACCCGGCATGTGTGTGCTTGTGCCCGTCTCTTGCTCTACCGCGCCAGACGCTACAGTACTTTTTACACCATCGCCGATTTTTCTACGTCGCAAGGCCCTACCTCTCCCATTTGCCGTACTCACCACTGAGTCTGGATTATCCTCAATGCTTGTGTGTAACCCGTCTCACTACCATGTGACGTTACTGCGCGGCGAATCACTCGGTCGTGTTCAGCCCCTTGACCCGCTTCACATTCTCGATGTTTCCGACGACACGGCCTGTTATGAACTCGACGCCCTCACTTCTCCCCTGCCGTGCACATCATCATCATCATTGTCGTCGTCAGACGTTCTTGAATCTGTCGTAGACGCCGATCTGCCGCCTCCATATCGCCAACAAGTCTTCGCGCTTCTTCAGAATTTTCGCTCGTCGTTTGACTGTGACCAACTATCTCTGGGGCGTACGGCAACCGTCACTCACGGCGTCCACACTGGTTCCCATCCTCCTTTACGCCAGCGACCATACCGCGTGTCGGCAGCCGAGCGACAGATCATCAACGAGCAGGTCGACGACATGCTACACCGTGGCGTCATTCGCCCTTCCCACAGTCCTTGGGCGTCTCCTGTAGTATTAGTACGCAAGAAGGACGGGTCAATACGCTTCTGTGTGGATTACCGTCGACTCAATAAGATCACTCGTAAAGATGTCTATCCGCTGCCTCGGATAGATGACGCCCTCGACTCCTTGCAAGGCGCGGAGTACTTCTCATCTTTGGATCTTCGCTCCGGCTATTGGCAAGTGCCGATGGCAGATGATGACTGTGAGAAGACAGCTTTCATCACGCCCGATGGCTTGTACGAATTTACCGTAATGCCATTCGGCCTCTGCAACGCGCCCGCTACTTTCGAGCGTATGATGGACACCATCCTTCGCAACTACAAGTGGAAAACATGTCTGTGCTACCTTGATGATATCGTGGTGTTTTCGCCAGATTTCCCGACGCACCTCGTTCGCTTGCATGAGATACTGACCTGCCTCACCTCTGCTGGCCTCCAACTTAACATCAAAAAGTGCCGTTTTGCTGCTCGCAAGTTAACAATAGTGGGTCACGTTGTATCGAAGGACGGCGTGCTTCCTGACCCAGCCAAGCTTCGCGCGGTCGCAGAGTTTCCGACGCCCACTACTCTTAAGGCGCTCCGCAGCTTTATAGGGCTCTGCTCTTACTTTCGGCGTTTTGTGCGCAATTTCGCGACTATCATCGCACCACTGACCAATTTGCTTACCGCTACCAACGGCATCTCCGCGTGGTCAACTTCCTGTGACGAAGCCTTCCAGCAACTACGTCGCCTACTTACTTCGCCACCGATTCTTCGACACTACGATCCCACAGCGCCTACAGAGGTACATACGGACGCCAGCGGTATCGGACTTGGTGCAGTCCTCGCACAACGGAAAGACGGCTATGACGAGTACGTCGTCGCGTATGCGAGCCGCACTTTAAAGAAGGCAGAAGCCAACTACTCAGTAACAGAAAAGGAGTGCTTGGCCATTATTTGGGCGCTCGTCAAATTTCGTCCATACCTATATGGTCGCCCTTTTGACATTGTCACCGACCACCATTCACTTTGCTGGCTGTCCTCGTTGAAGGATCCGTCAGGTCGCCTAGGGCGATGGGCACTCCGCTTACAAGAATATGATATCCGCGTTGTCTACCGATCGGGCAGAAAGCACTCTGACGCCGATGCGCTTTCCCGATCGCCGCTACCTTGTGATGTGGCTTCAGTGTCTCCGCTCTTCGCATCCATGTCAGCCTTCAACGTCGCTGATATGCCGGACGAGCAGCGTAAGGATCCCCTGCTTTCAACTATGCTGAATTTCCTCCACGACCCATCCGCCACACCCTCTTCTCGAACACTTCGTCGCCAAGCCGCTCACTTTACTGTCCGCGACAACGTTCTTTACCGCAGAAATTATTTGCCTGATGGTCACAAATGGCTCCTGGTGATACCACGACACATGCGTTCTGACATATGCGCTTATTTTCATGCTGCTCCTCATAATGGTCACGCCGGTGTTCTGAAAACGTATACTCGGCTACGGCAGCGTTTCTACTGGCACGGCATGTATCACTTCGTGCGCCAGTACGTACGCGCTTGCACGGCGTGCCAACGGCGTAAAATTCCACAGCGCCCTCCTGGTGAGCTACAGCCGCTGCCCTGCCCGGCTCGGCCCTTCGATCGCGTCGGCATAGACCTATACGGGCCACTTCCCTGCAGTTCCTCGGGTAACCGATGGATAATTGTAGGTGTCGACCACCTGACGCGCTACGCCGAGACTGCCGCACTCCCGGCAGCCTCTGCGCGCGAAGTTGCGTTCTTCATCTTGCGGAACTTCGTTCTTCGACATGGCGCACCACGCGAACTGCTCAGCGACAGGGGACGTGTCTTCTTGTCCGAAGTCGTCCAAGCCCTTCTCGCTGCATGCAGCATCGTTCACCGCAAGTCTACAGCCTACCACCCGCAAACGAACGGCTTGACAGAGAGGTTCAACCGCACATTCGGTGACATGTTGACTATGTACGTCGCCTCGGATCACAGTAACTGGGACACTGTTTTGCCTTTCGTCACGTATGCCTATAATACGGCCACACAAGCTACCACTGGCTTTTCGCCCTTTTTTCTGCTGTATGGACGAGAGCCCTCGTGTACTATGAACACAATGCTCCCATACCGACCCGACGCTTCCGAATGCACGACTGTGTCTGAAGCCGCCAAATACGCCGAGGACTGTAGGCAGCTCGCGCGAACCCTTACGACCGCTGCTCAAGGTCGTCAAAAGCTGCGGTGTGACAGTGACGCGCTTACACCAGTTTTCCCGACTGGTTCCCTTGTTTGGTTGTGGGTCCCGCCTCACAGCCCTGGCCTTTCGACCAAACTCCTTGCACGCTATGATGGCCCCTACCGCGTCATAGACCGTACCTCCGCTGTCACCTATGTTGTGGAACCTGTGACACCTTCACCCGACCATAGGCATCGCGGGCGTGACACGGTTCATGTCAACCGCCTTAAGCCGTACTATGACCCCCTCATCCTACCTACGCCGTAAGTCGCCAGGATGGCTCCTCTGCTCTCCCGGGGGCCATTGTGGTGAAGACGAAGACGAAGAAGGCGCTCTTGTGTCGGCTGTGCGCGTGATCAGCTTTCGTCTACTGCCAGTGCTACTAGACTGGGCCTAGTGCCTCATAATAAATCATCTTATTACAATAGGAAAAGGGCAAAGAGATGCCGGGATAATGAAGCATAGGGCATTGGGGAGGTACAACAGGTATGAGGTACTGAGAGGTATTTGGAAGGGCGTAATGGTGCCGGGGCTTACTTTCGGGAATGCGGTCCTTTGTTTAAGGGCAGAGGTTCAGTCGAGACTAGAAGTAAATCAGAGAGCTGTGGGAAGATTAGCACTAGGTACCCATGGGAAAACCACGGACGAAGCAGTACAGGGGGATATGGGCTGGGCATCGTTCGAAGCACGGGAAGCTCAGAGTAAAATCCTATACGAAAAACATCTGAGGAAATTGGACGATAAGAGGTGGGCAGCTAAGGTATTTAAATACCTATAGAGAAAGAGCGTTGACTCACAATGGCGGAAAAACTAGGAAGCTAACCAGTAAGTATGCCAGACACGAGGACGAAGAAAGACAGGGCATGAAACAACAGGTTAAAAACGCAGAGGGTAAAAATTGGATAAATTCAATGGAAAAGAAGCATAGTGTTGAACTATATCGAGACTGGAAATAGCAGATCAGGAAGGAAGTGTCTTATGATAACTCAAGAGGCAGTGCCCTTCTCTTTGAAGCGAAGTCAGGATGTCTTAGAACGCGTAGCTATAAAAAGAAATTTAACGAAGAAGAAAACACATTTACTGTGTGTGGTAAATTTGTAGAAACAATAGAACACCTCATACTAAAATGTGATGGTGTCAATCCCGGAGCCGATGCGGCCACAGTCACGCTTCCTGAGGCCATAGGGTTTAAATATAATGATAATCATGTAAATAAATATGCAGTGGAAATTAGCAAAAGGCAATTGGAGGATTGGTGGCTCAAAAGCAGAAAGGTGACGTAAGGTTAAAAGGGTAGGAAGACGTCCTTAAAGAAACTCGAGAATTTTAGTAGCAGACAGCACAGGTAAATAAAGATAAAAGGCAAAATAAAAAGCTGAGCATGGTGGCAACTGCCATTACACCGTTTCAAAGGGGACGCTCCTACCTTCCATCCATCCATCCATGCCGCCGCTCAGAACGTTGCTGAAACATACGCCCCCAGCCCGGCTTGCGCTGCTCACGTTGGTTGTCGAGTTGCATATCGCACTATAATTTATTTAGTTTGTCCAGTATGTTAACGAAACACTGCTCAGGTGCTTATAACGTAAATATTTATTGTGATACAAGCGATACGATTGCGTGACATAGCCGCCGCGTTAGTAGCGAGCAGTTTCGTCTGTTCGTTCAGGTATTCCGATGTCGACTAGCTACTAGCTAAATAAATCGATTGTCACTCACTGTGCTCGGCATAAACGTAAAGCGTAATAGCCAGAAACTGTACTTGTCTTCGATATTGTGATTTGCCCTGCTTTTTCAAAAGCTTTCGTTCCCACGGCCCAAATTTTCTCACAAGTCAACCCCATGGGACATTTAACAATTAAAGATTTATTTGCAGTAGCTACCTAAACATGTCAAGAATGCAGCAGTTCACATGGCATGCTACAGTTTTAGAAGCTTCCCTGACAATAGCTTCTTTGCATATAATTTGGCAACTGAATTCTTATCTTTAATATTAAAAGCGTGGCTAGACACCAGTGGTTTGATGAACCTACGGCACAAGAGTTCAAGGAACATCTTCCTGTGGCCAGGCTCTTCGTTCTTGCACGTGAAGACGAGGACGTCCACAAGCCCATCAACAGCATGTTCTGCACTGGTTTCGAGCGGTTTGGAAATGAACTTCCTGTGAAACAACATTATGTCGACAAACCGCTTGATACCTATCAAGACGGACATCGACTCTTTGGTTGGATATTTCAGTCCACCACGGTCTTGGTACGCAATCAGCCCATCAACAGGGGCATTGGCCCTTGGTTTTTCCACAAGTTAAATACAACTCTTACAGCTCAGCCTTTCTGGCAAGGCTCTGGCTAGATATCCACCAATGAGGGCAATACTAGCCACTTCGGGGTTGGGGAGCCCTGGTGTAGTACACAGGTCCCGCAATCTATTCTTTGCTGCTGATGGGAAAAAACCTTGCTTGTACAGCTGCGTTTCTGGGTGTCTCCATTGGAAACTGCTGCATCAGTACGGAATGAGGTTGAGCTGTTCACATTGCTTCGAACTGATGCAGGTACATTACCAGTCTAACATCTCCTCAAGTCCGCAGAGTACATTCTTCACGTCCATGGCATCCTTGCAACCTGCTGTCCTTCGAGGCAACCCGAACAGTGCCTCAATCGGATCACTTGAGAACTTTCGAGTCAAAACAAATATGAACTTCTTTTCCCTCAGAAGAAAACGAACGCATGCTACATTCGATGGTGTCGTCAGGACCAGTGCTCGGTATGTCTCACTGGTAAAGAAATTGTCAGGGCGGCTCTTCTTTCTCAGCCTTTCAATATAGTGAAGGAAATCGGTCTCCAGCCACTGCAACCTCATGTCGTCAACGTCACTGAAATGCCGGCTATCAGGGTCATTCCTGTGGACGTGCTGCTCTGTGTTGCCGACATCCATCAGCACAAACCACTTATGCATCGTGACATAAATTCAACAGTTGGGCCCACTGACCTGAACTCCAAGTCACAGGTTTGACCAGCCTGGTCTTTTAAATACTGGAGTGCAGCAGTAACTGGTGCAGAGAAGATTTGCACTGTGTGCCTCACTCATCTTCTCAATATTTGATAGATATAGATGTTTCCGTGTTAAATATCGTATTGGCTTCACAGTTGAGCCTCGCTGCATTCTGTACAGTTCTTTCAAAGGGGCTGACGAAATTTGCTTCTTACCACCTATGTCCTTTGCAAGGAATTGTGATCTGACATTCTTAATTATGTGCGATTGGTCAAAAGCAAGATAGAGGAGCCTTGAAGGATCCGCTGGATGTGTAGCGGACACTTGAGCTGTTCCCTTGCTTAATATGTCCATGGCAGCGACGTTTGTCTTGTGGTTATCAGTGACAAGACGAACTATTTCAAAACCGAGTTCTTCTGTCTTCTGGACAACGTGACAAATGGTCTGCGCGAGCTCGGCTCCTGTGCAGGCTTTAGTAAAAAAGTACCCGACAGGTATCTTAGAACTTTTCGACAGGTCACAAAGCAAAGAAACAAAGCAATCAAGTTGCTAACTGGTCGCTGTCACTTGGTATCAGATGCTCCAGATCAATGCTTATATTGACGTCACGAATAAAGTCATCTCTTTGTTTACTATATTCAAGCGTTTGCTTGATGTTCATTACGTCTACTACCAAACTGCACACTTTTGACTGTGATTTTGTAAGGCCATGAAGCTCTGTTTTGAGCCTGCAGCGAACCAGAGGGCTGAAGCCAATTTCCCCAGTTGCCGATCCAATATACTTTTGCAGAGTGTTTCTACATGGTAAACGCAGAAGATGTTCAGTCCGCACATACTCATAGTTCTTGGTCGAGAAATTCCTCAGGATCACGCAGTACCTCACGGTAGTTTCAGACCACGTTGGTCTTTTCCTACCGTAATTGATGACTTGGTCCACAATGAATACAGCCTTTGCCTTGTTTTGGTGCGCATTGGCTACAGCGTCTACAAAGGCACGCACATTGCAGTCCTCCTTCAGCTTTCAAAGTTCTTCTTTGTAACTTTCAACTGTCTGTTTCAATCTGGCGATCTGTAGCCGAAGGGCTTTCTCTTTGGCTCGCTGTTTTCGGCAACCTACGAAACTGCTTGAACTTGCGGCCCTTTCCGTGTGAGTTGAAAATATTCGCTTCGCAAACGCCGCTGTTCTGTATTAACGCTTCGGTACACACCACCGCCGCTACAGCGCATACTGTGCCACTCAGTGGAAGAGATCCATTTGAGCATGCTGGCCTGTTAGTTGGCGCGAACGCCGAACGCGCAACTACAGACGTCGCGACGCCAGGGCAGCCAGGTTCTTCATTCTCGTCGAAGGTAGTAGCAGTTACTGCTTTCCCTTTTTTGCTAGCCTTCTCCTGGCCGCAGTAGGGTGCACAGCGCGCTTTGGACTACTTGCATCACAACGTACCTTGGCAAGTGCAGGCTTCATGTATGAGGGGTAGCACGTGAAATCGCTGGGCACCGCTCCCTTGTTTAATTGTCGGATTTTAGTATTCTCCCGAAAGTCCGAGGCAACGAAGTGCTTACTGCACACGACGGAGTAATTAAATGTTGTATTCGGCTCCCAGTTCTTTCGTGAGATCGCCTTTAGCCCTCGTTGGCGCAACTCGAGGTCGGCAGGAATCTCGTGGAATGATACTCCGGCGTCCATCTTCTTTGCACTTCATGTGCACACAGGCACACAGCAGTACCTCATGCTGAACACTGTCCGTACACAAAACAGAAGCAAATCAAACTTCAGGGCATCTTCCTACGCAAGTCTACACTAGCGAACAAAAGATTCCTGCCCGTGCACGGCCGAGACAGACGGAACACTATAGAGTCAGCCGGCAGCGCCGCGAGCGGAAAGCGCTGGCATATCAGAAAGAGCGACCGGAAAGGCTGTGATTGAGCAGGAAGGGCTCTTTTGACAGGCATAGTTAAATAAAGGAGGCGTTGGCCTAGACGAACCAAGCTGAGCGCTGTGCCACCAGGTGGCTGTACCGTGCAGGGCGTAGATAATAGCGCCTCCACTCAACCGATAATAGGACCGGTCGGCTTGCAGTCTGCAATACCGGAAACGCTAAAGAAATACGTAATCTTATTCACAATAAAAAGCGTTATCTCACAGGTGCGCTTCCAATTTTCCAGCTGCAGCGGTGCCAGAGAAGACTGCTTGTAATTTGTTCTTAACGAACCCGGGGGCCAGTAATCGTACGAAATTGGTAATCGGCTCTATGACCCGCGCAATGAAACCTCGGTTCCAAATTTTATTGCGGACGAGTCAACGGTTTAGCCGGAGGAGGGTTGCATGCCAGCATACGTAATCTTATTCACAATAAAAAGCGTTATCTCACAGGTGCGCTTCCAATTTTCCAGCTGCAGCGGTGCCAGAGAAGACTGCTTGTAATTTGTTCTTAACGAACCCGGGGGCCAGTAATCGTACGAAATTGGTAATTGGCTCTATGACCCGCGCAATGAAACCTCGGTTCCAAATTTTATTGCGGACGAGTCAACGGTTTAGCCGGAGGAGGGTTGCATACCAGGCCCTCTTATTTACGCATTGACAAGTTGGCTCGAACCGCCATATTGGCACATCGTATGATCGCCACCTTCTCCTCTTGTATGTGCGCAAAACAGCCGTTGCGAAGAGAACGATGATCGTTTCCTTGAAACCGCTTTCCCGTGATGTGCACTTAATATTTACACAACATTGACTCTCTTTTTTTTTCTCGGCGCCACAGAAGACATACACGATGACGTACTAACAAACGTAAAGCGACACAGTCACCCTCAGCCATCGCCTTTGGCGGTGGGCTTTTTACGACGTAGGAATATATAGGGTAAGGGCAGCATAACAAATGAAGCGCTTCTTTTTTCCTGCAGGGTTGCGCGAGTGGCTCAAAGGTACACGTCATGGACACCAACATTGCGTACGGCCCGGAAACACAAAAGGTGGTCCTGGTCTTCGACAACGACGTTACTGTGGCGGAAAAGGTCAGTCTCTAATGTCCGCGTGCGTGCTAGGCGCGTGACGGTGTGCTGGCTGCGCAGATGAAGTACGTTCTGGAGAAGAAGCCGCGGAAGCGCTTTGCCTGGCTATACTTCAACGTGCACATGGCCGACACGCTGGGCAGGTGCAAGATGCGCCAACCTTTCGCCCCAATCCATGAGCTGCGCAAGAACTTCAATATCGGCGACAAGCGGTAGTACGGCAAATAAAGTGGCTGCGAGCGCGCTTCGCCGATGCGACTAGCGCACGTGACCGATCTGTATCTGAGCGAAGCGAAGTAGTAGGCGCTCCACAAGCTTTCTCGTGTTTTAGCGTCAGAAGGCAACGGCGCACTGGAGTCTCAGCATAGACTTCTTTTTTTTCATGGGCGCCGCCATATTGCGTAGGCAGTGGCGCCATCTATGGGCAGTCGGCATGCTGGCTCAGGCAAGCGCTCCGTGTTGTAGGTCACTTATACGATTAGAGGCAGCGTTTGGTGGTTATTTTCCGGCTCGTACCGTCTCTTTAGTGTGACGTGGCGTCTTCTACGTCGAAAACAGTTCTGTAAAACGTACTGACGCATGTACAGACGTACTGACAGGATTTAAGTCGGCATGACCAAAGTTTCTGCACCGTTGAGATAGCCGGAGCACCCAGACTGATAGGAACGCGCGTGTTTGATTCTACAATCAGCCTCGTAGATCGATGGTGCATTTTGAATTCTTTTTTCGTTAATGTGCCCTTGCTTCAGCTTTGTCACTGTAGTTTTAAGCTGTGGTTTGGTATCAAAGAGTAGTTACAAAACATATGACGATCTTAACAGCGTGGGTACCGTTCTGCTACAAAATAAGCTGCGCTCTTTAATTTCACAACCATTGAAATTTCTATCTGTGACACTTTGCGCAACTACTTGGTTGGTTGGAAGAGGTTTCCGCCCATGAACAAACTATTTTAGTAAGCTATAACAGCGCACTGTACTGCCTCAATCACACTTGTCGAGTGGTCGAGTGGCTGGCTGCGCATTGAACGCGCGTTCGAAGCAATGATAGCTGCCTGGCTCTATGGATACGTTCGTTCTACATAGCGCTTAGTCCAAGCATGCGAGAATACCCGATGCAGCCAAAACAGTTCACAACATACACAAACGATGCACGTCGCATGTTTGCGCAGCCAGAACAAATATCCGCATGCTCTAGTTAGCGCTGCACCGAAAGCCTACAGAGTTGTTGTTCGCCGACTTTGTATGAACTCACATCCCGTTAATTTCACGGAGAACGAGCAGAAACAATCCCCAAATCGTTTGGCAGCACGCGACGCCAACCCAAGCAAGCAACGCCGCGCCGGATCGCACAAGCCAGAGATAACGAAAAGCTCTCCGCGCGTCCTTTCCTCCTCGCCCGATATCTATAGTTGTGCTTTTGTCTTTCGTATAAACGAGACCTTCTCCTGGGCTTAACGTTATATTAGGTTGTTCTGTGATCGAATAACAAGAGAGATATTGAGATTCTGGCAGATGTTGAAGCTGTCGTCTTTTGTAGTTGCGAACGATTGAGGCGAATGATTGAGGCTTTATGGTGTTTACTGGTACTACTGACTGACCAGGTCGCTACATTAAAGTGGAAAACACTGAAAATAGAAGTATACAAACCCGTATGTGGAAAACGCGTGTGTGCGGGGGAGGGGGAGGTGTGAATAGGTTTAACATGTCAATGCACCGGCAATTATATCTTTAGACAGGGCACCTATCATCAAACACAGTGAAGCATTATGAGCGCTACCGCTTGCATCAACAATGAGGTAGTACGCACGGTTAACGGTCTTGTAGACGCAGACATTTTGTTTAAAGTGGGGAGAAATCGGGACGATGCATTGAAAAAGCTCAAGCGCGACGATGTTTCACTCGAGCACGAGAAACTGAAGCCACCCTTTATCACGAACAAAGGTTGAAGCAAAGGAAGACGGGTACCGAAAGCTGTCAGGTATAGCTGCAATGGTTCTTCAAGAACACGGTGGTGTGCAAATAAATGCGGATGTCATAAAAGATAATAGACCTGTGCGCTACATTGAAAACGAAAGCCATACTGAGATAAATTGCTGGAGAAAAGGAATGCAGCTAAATAGTGGCTACTGCTCTACAGGACTTATAACCAATAGTATATGTTATAACGCGAAGGGAGGCGTTTTGCTTTTTGATGGCCTGAATACTTGATCATTTAACTTTGCAGGAAAACTTTCTAAATAATTGCCACCCCGCGTGTGCAAACCTGGAAAGCAGGGAAGTATATGTTTGGGTAACTACCTACGGTTACCGAACGAGACGGCTAATAGATAAGCTCAAGAGATAAAAAAGCACTAGAGCTTAGGGCCACAAAGAAATTAATATGCAAGAGGAGAATGTAGGACTCGTGGAATAAGGGGAAAAGAAAATTTGGAGGATGCTTAAGCTTCGCCATTAAGCTTAGGAACTTGCGATTCGCTGATGATATTGCCTTGCTTAGTAATTCTGGGGACGAATTGCACTGCATGCTCACTGACCTGGAGAGGCAAACAGAAGGGTGGGTTTAAAAATTAATCTGCAGAAAACTAATGTTTAACAGTTTCGGAAGAGAACTGCAGTTTACGATAGGTAGCGAGGCACTGGAAGTGTTAAGGGAATACATCTACTTAGGACAGATTGTGGCCGCGGACCCGGATCATGACACTTAAATAATCAGAAGAATAGGAATGGGCTGGGCTGCGTTTGGCAGGCATTCTCAGATCATCAACAACAGGTTGCCATTATCCCTCAAGAGAAAAGTGTATAACAGCTGTGTCTTACCAGTACTCATCTACCGGGCAGAAACCTGGAGGCTCATGAAAAGGGTTCTACTTAAATTGAGGACGACGCAACGATCTATGGAACGAGGAATGATAGGTATAACGTTATGGGATAAGAGAAGAGCAGACTGGGTGAGGGAACAAACGTGAGTTAATGACATCTTAGTTGAAATAAAAAAAGACATGGGCAGGACATTTAATGAGGAGGGAAGATAACCTATGGCCATTAAGGGCTACGGACTGGATTCCAAGGGAAGGGAAGCGTAGCAGGGGGCGGCAGAAAGTTAGGTGGGCGGATGAGATGGAGAAGTTTGCAGGCATGACATGGCCACAATAAGTACATGACTGGGGTTGTTGGAGAAGTATAGGAGAAGCTGTTGCCCTGCAGTGGGCGTAACTAGGCTGATAGTGATGTCTCTATTTTCCCATCCATTTGTGTCAATGGGTAGCCCATAGTCTAACGGGGAGATTGGGCTGCTATGTTGAGGGAAGTGAGTTCAAAATCAACTAACAGCTTGGGTGACTGGGTAAGCGACCCTGGGCATATGCCACTTTTCATTTAATCTCTTTCACGCTATCTTGGGTAACTGCGGCTGCTTGCGTTGGCATGCAGCATTAGGGTCTCGAAGGGGAACATGACTTTTCGATCATTACTAATATTACCACTAGCCATCAGGTTCGCTTGCTGTGCTCCAGAAGTAATATGTGAGATTCCCCACCGCTGTATGAAATGTACATAAGCCGCAAAGACAGTATGGGCCAAACACCACCGCAATTAAATTAATCGACTCGCAAAGCACAGACTGCACAAGATCACGGAGTGAACTCAAAAGTTTTTGGACAGCCAGTGTATGTCCATGTCAGGGACCTCTAGGGAGACTCTGTCATTTGCTCGATGTGCATCAACGTGCCCTCACACATTGCATTACAATTCTGTGTTTCGTTGTGCCACCGTTCTAATATTCATCACGTATCACGACTAATTAAAATATAAATAGACACTTATCTCTACTGTTTATTTAATCTTTATGGAGAATACCTAGGGTATGAGTTTTTTCAGAGATAATGCATGCTACAGCTTAAAGGAGCACCAAAGTAAGATTAAAATATTTAAATTCTGGCATTTTAAGTGCCAAAACGACAATTGGATCTTGAGGCATGCCATAGTGGGGAACTCTGGATTAATTTTTACTAAATCAGGCTGCACGGTACATGGGTAGTTTCGCATTTCACCTCCATCAAAATGCGGTTGTTTGATCCTGTGACCTCGTGCTTAGCGGCGCTGTGAGAACGCCCCAAAGCAACTACGGCATCGAAGCACTAAAGAGAAAAATTATTTTAGACGTATCTGTAAATGACCTTCCTACAATTGAAGAGATTCACTCGTACCGTGACAAGATGCCGAGTAAACTGTAAAAGCAGCAAGAGCAAAGATTGGTGGCATTGCTGCCTTGAAATTACCACACCAGCTTGCTGTGACATCATCGATTATGATGATGTATGTTCATGTATAGCAATTTTTTTTCAAATGAAAATGTTCTTCATCGTCTTCCAAAATCCCAAAATAAAAAGCGTCAGGAACTTTTACATAACCAATACAGCCGAAGTTTGAAGATACTTCGAATCCACGATATGACAATAGGTGTCAGCACGAAGTTTTTGGGGCGATACTCAGAAAATTAAACTACGAGCTTTATTTCCTCCATCAATCAACCAACTACCAAGAAGTCAACAGAATTAGATATTTAAAGGTTGCTTTCCTAATTTAAATTGATTTAGGGCGTCATTAGTGTCTCCTTAACACAAAACAAGAAATGCACTTGGCTCTGTCATAGGATAACATTCATCACTAGTTCTGATTAAGGTAGGATTATCAGTGTAGTAAAGGGCATGCACTGGCTGCTCTAGAGGGGAACCTTGCCACCTCCCTTCAAACTCCCAATTTCCGATTTCTTTATGAGCAGTGCTGCAATTTCTCTATCTTAAGGAGACATAATGCCAAGGAGATTCATGCCATGCTGGCAACAGTATGTGGCGACCGGTACTGCACGCAGTCCAGCTCGGCATCAATCTTTTTGGAATTTGGTCCTTTAAATGCAGAAAGCCCCGATCACTGCTCGTTCTTCAACCAACTTTCTCAATGGGTGCTGCTGTTCTGGTTTCATACCCGTAGCAGTGCACTGCTGTATGACATAATCATAATAACTTCATTCTGGTAAAAGTAGAAAGATGTGCACCAATGTAGACCGCTAATGTTGCACTAATGACCACACTAAGTTTCTGAACGCCCGTCTTATATCAGGCATATACACTAAAAAGGCCCATTCTGCGTTTACATGTTAACAAGTGACACTGAAATTCACTCACAGTCCCGGTGCAGTTGCAGGTTTCCAGCTGAGTGCTTAAAGGCACCATGTCTGCTACTGAAGGCACTCTGCACCAGTTGATCACTGGAGGAAATGCCTTGCAGTTGCATCAGCGATGTTTTTTTTCTGCTTCCTGCAATACATTTTCACGGCATCACTACATGTATTTGATCATAGTGACGCTACAGGATGGATGTCCAAAGAATTCACCTTTAGCGTTCCAGCTGGGGCGTCTCCCAGCACATTTCGAATCTGAAAAAAGATGTCAGTATTAAAACGTGAAGCCACGATACAGCAAAAAAGCAACAATCATAAGAGCTACATGGAAGATTAGGCTGACATAAATGGACGGATACAAATGACTAGTCATTGAATACACTAAAGTGTCGCTGCTCTTGCCAATGGCGGTGTGAGCTTGTCAAATAATTTATTCCACATTCCTCTACTTATTTCCGCTCATCTACTTAACTGTTATGGCCACATATTAAAGGCAGCTCCTTCATATAAAACCACAGTGTTACATGCTTTTACTCCCCGTCTACCTGATGTTACTGACGTTTTGCTTACTCTCAAAGAAAGTATTTCACAGAACTGTTTTATCGACAAAGCATTTTTCCAAGCTTTCGGCAAAGCGTCTCCGTTTAGTTCATAACGATGCGCTCCCCTTTCAATTTGTTCCCTCTATAGTGCTCAGATTCAAAGCAAAAATAGCTTTTCGATATAACTAGCTACTTTTATTGTCACAAGAAACTTTGCTAATTATTGATGCTTGTGTTGCCGATAACGTATATATGGCGCGTCGACACACAGTGGGACGACAAGGCAGATATGCCAGGCATCTCGTTCCTTTACTCATTTTAAGAATTTGATAAATCAATCAGTTACAAAAGTGCGAAAGGCTGCAATTTCACGAAATTAGATTAGTTTGAATGTTCTATCCTAGTAAAGTAGGAACTGGGGTGCCATGATACATGCGTTCCCGTGAATGCAAAGAGCGCCTACGCGAAGCCGTTTGGGCGAAGGACTCGTTGGCGTCGAACGGAGAAGATTAAACAAGAAAGTTGAATGCGCGCGAACTGGTGGAAAACAAAATACACGCGTTTGGCAAGGCGTAAAACTCGATTTCGCAGCACTCTGTGGCACCACCCCTATTTTATCTCACGTATATCGCATAGAATCGCATGCACACCCTTGAAATTCTTCATTATTATTGCGCGATAGCCTCCTCTGTGTTTTCCGATCGCGCGAACGTCGGCTGCACGGCGTGTCAGCGGCCTTGAAGCAACACGGGGTCACTCGATCCTGAAGGGAACAGCCCAACAGAATACATTTTTGCCGATCCCACCAAACTTCGTTGCTACAAGCCCGCTCACACGCCCTGTACTAGACCGCGTGGCGCGAACGAATTCTATTCGATTACAGTACAGATCGGATGGTTTCACGTCGCATTGCTTTGCGCTCATTAATAAGGCGAACTCAATTGATGCTCGAACACCGTATCAGAAATCTTGGCGTACAACATGCCCTGTTTTAGCTGGCGCCACATAGCTGCCTTTCGTCACCACAAGCGGGAGAGTAAAGTTAAACCAGGACAAAACTCCATGTTATATGCCACAAATCTAGTGCTGTACAACCAATTCTCGCAACGGAAGGATAGTAACAGGAATGAAAACTAGAAAAGAGGCACGCGGAAGGCACATACTGGCACTGAAATCATTTCCGCGCTTCCGTTCACCGCGTCGCAGCGGATGAACAAGGAGAATTCGAAGCACTCACTCACCTTCGATGTCGCTCAGTCGGAGGCGATCATGGCGATCTTAGAGGCAAGAAGCCCATAAAAAGCGAGCAACACGCAGTAAAATTCCAAAGAAGTCACAGCGAAGCACACAAAGAACGCAGAAAACGCAGGAAGCTCTTAAGCAAACGGCGTGCGCGCGCTCACGAATTCGCCTAGCATCAACATCGCAAACGCGCAATCATACAAGCACACTCATACAAATACACCCTTATATAATCATAAGTTGTGCCATTTGATAACAAATTTTGTAATATCGTGTTATTGCTGAGCAATAGCTGCAGTTTGTACGTGTATGAAAGTTTGCTGCTTCACTTCTTTGATGAACTACTTTCTTTAGCACAGTAACGCAGTGCACCGGCCGGCGCTAATGGAGTGCGCGGGAAAAGGCGGCAAATTCAAACGTCGCAAACGGCCCGCCAATGCGTGTGCGCAATTTTCTTGTCGGTTAGATTTAAAAAAAAGTAATGCGTTCCGTAACTATGCGAACTGAAGTATTGACTAGAAAAGTGCAGAAATGTCCCTGTTTGTGCTTCTTATTTCGACGTCATGGCTACCTGCAGACGGTCTGTCTTCACATTCTTTAAGGATTTGTCCGAGTGCTTCTGCGCTGTGTGATTTGTCACCGAGAACGTATAGCAGCCCAGATTGTGCTTGGTGGCCATGAATTTCCAGCACATTGGCCAGCACCCCGTCTATGTCACAGAAAAGAATTTGACCTCCATGTGAAATATAAGCGCCTTGTCATACATATCGGCCAAGCTTTTCGTTTCCTTCTGTTGCGCTCTAACGAGTAATACCTAAGCGAAACGCACTCTGTAAAAACGGTGTTCACTATTTTCTCCGCCGCAACCGCCATGGTGGCGTAACGGCTGAGGTGTTGCGCTACCAACCGCGTACTTGGGATCTAATGCCGGCCGCTGTGGCTGCATTTCGATGGGGGTGAAATACAAAAACGCCCATGTACTGTGCATTCGGTTCAGGTTAAAGGACACCAGATGGTCAAAATAAATATGGAGTATATATGGAGTCAAATATATAATGCCGGTCGCGGCGGCTGCATTTCGATGGGGGCGAAATGCAAGAACGCCCGTGTACTGTGCGTTCGGTGCAGTTTAAAAGACACCAGATGGTCAAAATAAATATGGAGTATATATGGAGTCAAATATATAATGCCGGTCGCGGCGGCTGCATTTCGATGGGGGCGAAATGCAAGAACGCCCGTGTACTGTGCGTTCGGTGAAGTTTAAAAGACACCAGATGGTCAAAATAAGTATGGAGTGTATATGGAGTCAAATATATAATGCCGGCCGCGGCGGCTGCATTTCGATGGGGGTGAAATGCAAGAACGCCCGTGTACTGTGCGTTCGGTGCAGTTTAAAAGACACCAGATGGTCAAAATAAATATGCGGTATATATGGAGTCAAATATATAATGCCGGCCGCGGCGGCTGCATTTCGATGGGGGTGAAATGCAAGAACGCCCGTGTACTGTGCGTTCGGTGCAGTTTAAAAGACACCAGATGGGTCAAATTATTATGGAGTTTATATGGAGTGAAATATATAATGCCGACCGCGGCGGCTGCATTTCGATGGGGGTGAAATGCAAAAACGCCCGTGTACTGTGCGTTCAGTACAGTTTAAAAGACACCAGATGGTCAAAATAAATATGGGGTATATATGGAGTCAAATATATAATGCCGGCCTCGGCGGCTGCATTTCGATGGGGGTGAAATGCAAAAACGCCCGTGTACTGTGCGTTCGGTGCAGGTTAAAAGACACCAGATGGTCAAATTAATATGGAGTTTATATGGAGTGAAATATATAATGCCGGCCACGGCGGCTGCATTTCGAAGGGGGTGAAATGCAAAAACGCCCGTGCACTGTGCGTTCGGTGCAGGTTAAAAGACACCAGATGGTCAAATAAATATGGAGTATATATGGAGTGAAACATATGATGCCGGCCTCGGCGGCTGCATATCAATAGGGGTGGAATGCAAAGAAGCCCGTGTACTGTGCGTTCGGTGCAGTTTAAAAGACACCAGATGGTCAAAATAAATATCGGGTATATATGGAGTCAAATATATAATGCCGGCCGCGGCGGCTGCATTTCGATGGGGGTGGAATGCATAAACGCCCGTGTATTGTGCGTTCGGTGCAGTTTAAAAGACACCACATGGTCAAAATAAATCGGGAGTATATATGGAGTCAAATATATAATGCCGGCCGCGGCGGCTGCATTTCGATGGGGGTGAAATGTAAAAACGCCCGTGTACTGTGCGTTCGGTGCAGGTTAAAAGACACCAGATGGTCAAAATAAATATGGAGTATATATGGAGTCAAATATATAATGCCGGCCGCTGCGGCTGCATTTCGATGGGGGTGAAATGGAAAAACGCCCGTGTACTATGCGTTCGGTGCAGGTTAAAAGACACCAGATGGGTCAACTTATTATGGAGTTTATATGGAGTGAAATATATAATGCCGGCCACGGCGGCTGCATTTCGATGGGGGTGAAATGCAAAAACGCCCGTGTACTGTGATTTCGGTGTAGGTTAAAAGACACCAGATGGTCAAAATGAATATGGAGCATATATGGAGTCAAATGTATAATGCCGGCCGCGGCGGCTGCATTTCGATGGGGGTGAAATGCAAAAACGCCCGTGCACTGTGCGTTCGGTGCAGTTTAAAAGACACCAGATGGTCAAAGTAAATATGGAGTATATATGGAGTCAAATACATAATGCCGGCCGCAGCGGCTGCATTTCGATGGGGGTGAAATGCTAGAACGCCCATGTACCGTGCGTTCGCTGCAGTTTAAGACACCAGATGGTCAAACTAAGTATGGAGTGTATATGGAGTCAAATATATAATGCCGGCCGCGGCGGCTGCATTCCGATGGGGGTGAAATGCAAGAACGCCCGTGTACTGTGCGTTCGGTGTAGTTTAAAAGACACCAGATGGTCAAAATAAATATGGAGTATATATGGAGTCAAATATATAATATCGGCCGCGGCGGCTGCATTTCGATGGGGGTGGAATGCAAAAACGCCCGTGGACTGTGCGTTCGGTGCAGGTTAAAAGACACCAGATAGTCAAAATAAATATGGAGTATATATGGAGTCAAACATATAATGCCGGCCGCGGCGGCTGCATTTCGATGGGGGTGAAATGCAAAAACGCCCGTGTACTGTGCGTTAGGTGCAGTTTAAAAGACACCAGATGGTCAAAATATATATGGAGTATATATGAAGTCAAATATATAATGCCGTCCGCGACGGCTGCATTTCGATGGGGGTGAAATGCAAAATCGCCCGTGTACTGTGCGTTCGGTGTAGGTTAAAAGACACCAGATGGTCAAAATAAATATGGAGCATATATGGATATATATGCTCCATATATGAATATGGAGCATATACGCTCGGAAAAACACATTGATGTAGCACGTGTTCAGCAACGGAAAGCTGTACCGCAAGTTTTTCAGGTTGCTCAACAATTTTCTCATTGACACTTTTTATCTAAATAAAATATTTGAAAAGTGGGACAATTCAATACTAATAATTATCCAAATAGACTGAATGAAAAAAATAAATGATTTGGATGTCACCAAGCGACGGCGCACAAAATTACCTTGGTTCCATCCAGCTCCATTGCGTTCCCATGTTTTTAAACCCTGCAACTCTGGCTGAAGTTAGCTGGGACACCCGGCAAAGAATTTGTGTGTGAAGGAGAGTGAGTTTTTCAAGAAGTGCATCAACTTTTCAAATAAAACCTGGCGGCAGCTATGGATGCATCTATCATGAACGCGCATATATATATATATATTATAATACCGAGACAGATCGAGTTGTCCAGCGCTGTTTATTCCACAAAAGGCAACGCCCCCAGCTCACGCGCGAAGAAGTCGAAGAACTAAGAAGATGATGATGGCTATGTACAAATGAAAACGACGAAGTACGTTAATAGTGCTTACACTAACTTCCCCCCGTCATGGAAGCGGCCAGCCTGGCCGCAGATTAGAGATTATCTAAACGGGGAGTGAAGGGCTTCATCCGCGAGACGTGAACAATTTCGGCATTCCGGCGGCGCCGGTCAGTGACGGAGTGTACTGGGCGGACGAGATAGTTCACTGCAGATGTTTGCTGCACAACGGTGTATGGGCCAATGTAGCGTGGAAGGAACTTCTCACAGAGGCCTGGGGTGCGGACTGGAGTCCAAAGCAGGACTTGGTCTCCAGGGTGAAAACGTAGGTCACGGCGTTTGTTGTCGCAGTAACGCTTGCGCTCAGCTTGGATAGCTTCTGTGCTTTGCCGGGCGAGTTGACGGCAATGTGCAACTCGGGCAGCAAAATCTTCTGGAAGCGACGCGTTGGGCGAAGAAGGTGCGAAAAATAGTTCTCTGTCGAATATGGTGGAAGGAGATCGTCCATACACAAGGAAGAAAGGGCTGTAGCCGGTAGTCCGTTGAATAGCAGTATTATATGCGAATGTCACAAAAGGAAGAATTTTATCCCAGTCAGTGTGGTCAGGACGGATGTACATGGAAATCATGTCAGACAGCGTACGGTGGAAGCGCTCAGTAAGGCCATTGGTTTGCGGATGATAAGTAGAAGTAGATTTGTGGACGGTATTAGTGGCTCGAAGAACTTCCTCGAGAACTTGTGAAATGAACGCCTTGCCACGGTCACTGAGAAGAACGCGAGGAGCCCCATGGCGCAAGACGATGGCGCGCAAGAAAAAGTCGGCGACCTCAGAAGCGGTGCCGGATCGCAGAGGGGCAGTCTCGGCATATCTTGTTAAATGGTCGACCGAAGTGACAATCCAACGGTGACCGGAGGGTGTCAACGGCAAGGGACCATATAAATCAATGCCAACAAATTCAAAAGGTGCCTCCGGGCAAGGGAGAGGTTGTAGTAAACCGGCAGGAGGGGATGTCGAGCGTTTGCGGTGCTGACATGACGCACAAGAGGCAATGTATTTGGCCACCGTTGAGGATAGGCCAGGCCAGAAGCAGCGGGTCTTTATGCGGTCGTAAGTCTTGTGGAAGCCTAAGTGGCCAGCCGATACATCGTCGTGAAGTGCCTCTAATACCCGCAAACGAAGGCAGCGAGGTAGAACTGGGACCCACCGGTGACCTGTTGGGTGGTACACGTAGCGGTGTAGCACGCCACCTTGAAGGCGGAATTGTCGAAGTTGGCGTCGCAAGCGGCTGTTGGGTGGTTCGGCGAACCCACTAAGGCGATCCATGAGAGCTCGACAGTAGGAGTCGGCCCGCTGAAGCGAGACGAAATCAGAGCGTGATGAAAGCGTTACTTGGTCCAGGGGCGTTATCGAGAGTTGGTGAGAGGCAGGCGTAGCATCGGAACGACGTGGTTGGGAAGGCGACTGCGCGTTACCTGGAGAGAGCGAGAGTGGGCAGCGAGACAATGCGTCTGCATCATGATGGTGTTTTCCAGACTTGTATGTTATAGTGAAGTCATATTCCTGCAAGCGGAGTATCCAGCGTCCTAAGCGTCCTGACATGTTTTTCATTGATGACAGCCAACACAGAGCATGATGGTCGGTGACGATGGTGAAGTGGCGGCCGTAAAGGTATGGGCGAAATTTCTGAATCGACCAAACGATAGCCAGGCACTCTTGCTCTGTTATGGTGTAGTTCCGCTCAGCTGGAGAAAGTGTTCGGCTGGCATATGCTATGACTTGCTCTTTAGATGCTGTATTACGTTGCAGAAGTACTGCGCCAATACCTTGTGCGCTTGCGTCAGTATGGAGTATGGTGGGGGCACGATTATCGAAGTGGCGAAGCACTGGTCCGGAAGTAAGAAGCCGCTTAAGAGCTTGAAAAGCCGACTCGCAGTCGCTAGTCCACGTGAAAGAGGCACCGGTAACCAGTAGCTTGTGTAGAGGTGCTGCTATTGCTGCGAAGTTGCGTATAAACCTACGGAAATATGACGCCAAGCCGAGGAAACTACGTAGATCTTTCTGTTGCTGGGGGCGAGGAAACTGAAGAACGGCACTAATCTTTTCGGGGTCAGGCTGGATGCCATCTTTTGAGACGACGTGACCCAATACTTTTATTGTTTTGCTTGCAAATTTACATTTTTTTGTATTGATCTGGAGACCAGCATTCGCAAGGCACTTGAGAACTTCGTCTAATCGATGAAGATGTTGGCTGAAGTCAGACGAAAAGATGACAATATCGTCCAGATAACAGAAGCATGTCTTCCATTTTAGACCACGAAGTACGTTGTCTATCATGCGCTCAAATGTGGCAGGAGCATTACAAAGGCCAAAAGGCATCACGTTAAATTCATAAAGGCCATCCGGTGTAGCGAATGCGGTCTTTTCTTTGTCAGTCTCGTTCATCGGAATTTGCCAGTACCCTGATCGAAGATCAAGGCTGGAGAAATACTCCGCCCCTTGTAGCGTGTCCAAAGCGTCGTCAATTCGAGGTATTGGATATACGTCCTTGCGTGTGATCTTATTGAGCGCTCGATAATCCACGCAAAAGCGAACTGAGCCATCTTTTTTCTTTACCAGGACCACGGGAGACGCCCATGGGCTAGATGAAGGTCGTATTATCTTCCGCGCAAGCATGTCAGCGACCTGTTGTTCAATGACCTTTCGTTCGGACGGCGATACACGATAGGGGCGTCGTCGTATGATAGCGGAACCATCGGTTTCGATGCGGTGTGTAGCCGCAGGAGTTTGGCTCAACACAGGGGAACAGCTATCGAAACAGGCTTTGTGTTTTGCCAAGACCACCATTAAGGCTTCGGATTGCGCGGCTGTTAGGTCAGAACCAAGAACGGCTGGAGGAGGGAAAGAATCATCCAAACCTGAGGTTGGTGCTGGCGATGAAGAAGGGCAAAGCGTGACTAGAGAGATAGGTTGAGTGTCGGCGAGGGTTGCCACAGTCATCCCTTTGGGCAGCATCACAGGATCTGGGGTCGTGTTGCAAGCAGACAGAAGGGCGCGGCCGTGTGAAAACCGGACGAGACAGGTGGCAATGAGAATTCCGCGAGAAGTACAGCGGGAAGAAGGGGCGACTAGGGCGTCTCCGTCGGCGATCTGACTGGATGTCACGGCTACAACGTCTTCGTGACCAGGACGCAGGACGTAGTCTGCAGCGATGGCCAAGTTCGCGCATGAAAGTGAAGAGTCCGCAACAGGAGCAAGCTCTGTATCCGTGATGTGGACAACTTCCTCTCTACATGAAATGACGGCTGAAGCAGAATGTAGGAAGTCCCAACCAAGTATAAGTTCATGGATGCACGTTGGAAGGATGATAAACTCGATGTGGTGGCGTATGCCGTCGATGAGAACACGAGCAGTACACTGTCCGTCAGGGTGAATGAATGCATTATTAGCACCACGCAAAATAGGTCCAAGATAAGGCGTTTTTACTTTACGGAGCCGGGAACACAGATCACTCCGAAGAACAGAAACGGCGGCACCGGTATCGATGAGAGCTGACGCGGGAACACCTTCGACAGTCACAGAAAGCATGTTGGCCGGGCGAACAGGAGGAATTTGTGAAGACCGATAAGAAGCAGTTTCCCCTCCAAAAACTGCAACAGTTAGTTTTCCGAGTGCTGGTCGACAAAATGGGAAGTGGGACGAAGCGGTGATGTAGAGCGCCGGTAAGGGGATGGAGAACGACGTCTGGCCGAACGGGAACTATGAGGCAGATTGGGAGCAGCTGGTGGAGACGGAGAACGCTGTTGAGGGAACGAGTGCGGTCCGGGATAGTAGTCGTCTGATCGGCGACTGCGGTCTCTTTCGTGCTCAGCATAGCCTCGCCTTTCATCCTGCTGGCGCCGGCGGCAGAAGCGAGATATATGGCCGCGTATGCCACAGTAAAAACAAACCGGACGAGGTGGACGCCACTGAGGGTACGATGGCGCAGCAAGTGCTCTGGTTCCCATCGAAGCTAAATGGTCATAGGAAACGCCAGTAGGCACGGAAGTCACGGTAGGGGTGGGTATCGAAACAACATCCGCGTAGGTAGGTGTGGAGCGCGCTACCGGAGCAAGATGCGTCGTGGGTGTAGTCATCGCTGTCAACTCCTGCTTTACGACCTCGCGCAAGTCGAAGGTGGGGGTTGTTGCGCAGGCAGCAGGGGGACGCTTTAGGTCTTGTAGTTGAAGCTCCTCGCGGATGATGGTGCGGATAAGAGCACGTAAATCTGGAGAATGAGGAACCTGAGGATCGCTGCTCTCATGTGGAAGACGAATAGACTGCAGCTCGTCGAGGCGTTGACACGTTGAAGTGATGTCTTGGACAGAAGCCGGATTTTGAACGATTAAGGCGTTGAACGCGACAGGCCCAATGCCTTTTAAGATGTGGCGAACGCGTTCGGCTTCCGTCATGCTAGGATTCGCACGGCGGCACAGAGCCAAGACATCCTCTATGTATGAGGTGTAAGACTCTTCGGGAAGTTGGCGGCGCGTTCCCAGCTTCTGTTTGGCGACTTCTGCACGGCCAGACGAGGAAGCGAAGATTTGCCGCAGCTTCGAGGTAAACGTGGACCAATCCGCGATGTCGGATTCGTGGTTGAAATACCACGTCTTTGCAACACCGGTCAAGTAGAAGGCGACGTGCCTCAATTTCTGGGTGTCGTTCCACTTGTTGCAAGAACTCACGCGGTCGTAGTGGTCGATCCAATCGTCTACGTCATCACCGCGGAGTCCCGCAAAGACAGGGGGATCGCGCTGAGGGCTCGTCACAGTCCAAGAGGGCGCCGCAGGTGGGGCCGTCTGTGTGGTAGGGTTTGAGGCGCCGGAAGGGCCGGGGTTGGAAGTGTCCATTGTTGTAGGGGTAGCTGGGTGCAGGCGGCGACCGGAACGGAGCTCCAGGGAGGACGGGAACGCGAGAGGACGTCGGGATCTTGACGTACCTCCACCACTTTATAATACCGAGACAGATCGAGTTGTCCAGCGCTGTTTATTCCACAAAAGGCAACGCCCCCAGCTCACGCGCGAAGAAGTCGAAGAACTAAGAAGATGATGATGGCTATGTACAAATGAAAACGACGAAGTACGTGAATAGTGCTTACAATATATATATATATATATATATATTTATATATATATATATATACACACACATATATATATATATACGTGCAGGATGTTTCACGTAACATAAACCACAGACGTATCTACTGGGTGGGCAGGGGTCACTGTCCTCCTGCCCGCTCGGTAGATACTTCTATGGTTCGAGTAACGTGCAAGAACTCCCTGTATATATGCAATGTATATGCAGTATGCAATGGGGATCAAGTGATCAGTAAAACAACATATATATGCAAAAGACGAACACATACACATGTGCGCGTATTTTTCACATATACTTCTAAACTCAATATTGCTCAAGAAGACTCCATCTTATTCAACAATACGTTAACAGCATTTAGTGAACGACTTTATTTTTGTGAACACTCAACAACAGCTCAATATTTCTTAATATATATTCAACAATATATCAACACAATTTAGCGAGCGACTTTATTGTTGTAAACTGCTCCACAACGGCTCGATAGTACTCAATACTATTCAACAATATATGAACAGAATTTAGTCGACGACTTTATTGTTGGAAACTACACAACAATGGCTCAATCACACTCTATACTATTCAACAATATATCAACAGAATTTAGTCAACAACTTTTTTGTTCTGAACTACCCAACAACTTTATTGTTGAATTAGTGCTCTGTGGTTTCTATAAATATTGAGGTATTGTTGAAAGCATATTCAGACAATTCATACATAATATCCCAACAACATTTCAACAGTCATTTTCCTATGGATGGCGTCCCACAGGGCAGAGTATTGAGCCCTATTCTCTTTACCTTTACTATGGTTGGCCTTGCTGAAATATTATCCATGACAATTCACCAGTGTACGTTGATGATATTTATCTTTCGCCTTCTGTGGTGATTCATCTTCAAGTGTGCGGAAGAATTCACCTGGCAGCCACCCTAACTTGTTCGTATCTCCACAAACAAGGCCTTAGTGTGTCCACAGAAATATGCCCATTATTCACGTTTACATGCTAACTCATGGCGCTGTACCCTGTTTCTCTCAGTGGCCAGGGTATCAAAAATCGGAAGTTTCACCGCTTTTTAGGTGCAATTAGGGACATGGACCTTTCATGGCGCCCCCATTGCATCTACCTGAAACGGAGACTAATTTCGACTGTACATATAATGATGTTCCTGCGCGGAAAAATCAGAGGCACGTCGGTATGTTCCATGCTGCAGCTTTACAGAGCACTGTTTCTGGGCTCTTTATTGTACAGCTTGCCGGGTTTTGCGAACAAATGTAAAACAAACATTCGTACCCTCAAAACTTTGCAAGGCCAGGCTCTACTGACATGTCTTGGACTACCACGATGTGCCTCGACTCGCGCAACACTCATGCTTACTATAAACTACTTCGTTCCAACATATAGAATGACTAACAACCTTAAAGCAAACAGTGTTTCGCCAGTACAAAGACATCAAGTCGCATTTTTCAAACTTGTAGCGACACATCAAGGCAACTTGCCGTCCGGCTTTACCCAACAGCAAGACCACAGTTACCCCTCTGGTGCCTACGACAGCCACAAGTACGCTTCAGGATTCCGGGAATTATGAAGAAGACCCATCAATCAACAGTGGCTCTGCATCTGTTTACACTGTCATTACTGAACGAGACATATGAAAAAAAACACAGATTTGCACTGATAAGTCACTAGCAGTGTCCCACATAATGACCTCTACGGCAGAAGAACTTACCGCACTACATGCCGCTGTTAATTACATTGCACATGCCAAACCTTGAAAGTGGGTCGTTTTCTGTGACTCCAAGGCAGCCCTTCAGATTCTGCAGTCAGCCTTACGGTGCAAGACCCGTGAACAACTGCTGTTTTAGACCAGAGAGGTTCTCCATCAAGCCATCATAAACGGATATGACATCGTCTTCCGATTGGTTCCGGGGCAATGTGCCATCGTCGAAAATGACCTTGCTGATGATGCCGTCCGGTCAGTCCATAAAGAAACCATGACACTTCCTATACCCTTATCAAGGACAGACACTGCGAAGGGTCGTTTACTTGCTCAAACGAAGACTCAAACTTTGTGGAACACCCCGATTATTTCCAACTGCCATCTCGACTGGCTGGATCCTACATTGAGGCTGTAGATTCCGTCGAACGTCTTCCGCTTTGATGCAACTTTACTGTGCCACCTCTGGTTTACGAAAACCTACTCATTCCTTATTGGAATGACCGACACAGATTTGTTACTCGTGCAAATGTGAAGAGACGATCATGCACGTGTTGTGTTTTTGTAATCTCTATGAGGTCGAAGGCGACGTTCTTCAGGGGGTGTTAAACCAATTAGATAGCAGACCATGTTCAGAGGTCGAGATAATTGGACCTTGGCACCACACTTCACCGGCTCACAAGGCAATGCGGGCACTGCTACGTTTCATGAGATCGACTGGCCTCAGTGATTGATTATAGGCGCGAGGTTATGGACATCGCACGTATTCACACTGATAGTACCTTCTTCCCTCCTGCTTTCCTTTCTTCCCTTAAACGCCTTTGCCTGTTTAGGGTAGCAAACTGGACGTGCGTCTGGTTGACCTTCCTTCCTACCTTTCCTTCCTTCTTTTCTTCCTCCTCTACCTCCTCCTGTTGTTGATGTGTGACTTCATGTCACAAATACAGTGTGCTGTATTTTTACAAAACGGAAAATTTTGTAAGGATATCTCCTGGTGTTCTATCAGGTTATATGTCTTTATGACCACTAGGAACTCAGTATCGTGCAAAATATGACAGATAGTTAATAAAGATATCTGAAATAACTGCTTCATTAGCAGTAATAGAGGAAACATTTGAATTTTGGAATGGAGGACCAAATTCATATCATGAACTCAAAAAAACTTCTTTTTTTCTAAACAAAATTGTCTTGGGTGCTAAAGCAGGCAGTACTTTGGCACTGTGGGATGGCCAATATTGCAGTACCGAAAGAAATATGAAACGGTGCACCAGTCACTTCGATCTCTCTATCCTCTCCCTTGCTAGTGCAGACCAACACTAGCACAAGCTTTCTCTGGCCCGGCCATCATAGTTGCCTTCTAGTTTTTTGCATTGTGACGCCAGGAATCGACGCGCAGCGTGCTCTATTGTTTCCAATCTTGTGGCACTACAGCAGATCGGATGATCACGTTTTCCGATAACAGCAAATAAAGAAAGGCTTTATTGATCAGAATGAAGAGAACCCGTGATTGTCAAAGCATTGTCACCTGCTCCGCAAAGCAAGCATGCAGCGTTTTCTGATAGCGTGGGGAGATCAGCGTCACTGACATGTTATACAATTTTCCTTTTGGTTCAGAGCTGGTGACAGCCAAAATACTGAAGCCGTAGAATACCTACGACGCTTTTTGTGAAGTTCTTGGTCAACATATGATTGTTGGGCTTCAATTTTCCAAATGCAATACCCCCTCTAAAATCGCTAATTAAAGATTTATTTTCATTGGCTGCCAAGCCTCACAGTCTGACAGCAGATGTGCAAATGCGCCTATCACAAGTTATCAGTGCAGAGCTCAAGCTGTGCTATTTGGTGCGGAAAATAAAACAGCCTACGTAACTGGTACATTAGCGATCTCTGGGAATGAAAGCAAAAAGTGGAGGGTCCAAGGCGACTTGGCCTGATGCTCAAACAGCACCCCACATTTCCCGGAAATTTTCGATATCCTCGCCCTTCTGACTACACCGGAGGGGTGGAGGGGGGCTACAACGACAGAGGACCTATGGGCCCCGGGTGCCAGATGACCTAGCTACGCCACTGCCAAGTTGTTAATCTTAAGTGTTTT
Organism: Dermacentor variabilis; assembly: GCF_050947875.1. Taxonomy (NCBI): domain Eukaryota; kingdom Metazoa; phylum Arthropoda; class Arachnida; order Ixodida; family Ixodidae; genus Dermacentor; species Dermacentor variabilis. Next base: position 107,892,342 of record NC_134574.1, read on the forward strand.
CATGCTTCGCTGGCTGCAGTTCGGACGTATAGGTGCAATACAATACATGTAAACGACGTAAATTTCGAGAACGGTTCATTTGAAAACTTGATACCGCAAAGGCAAGATTATCGCGGTAGTCCTTCGGGCAGTGCACCCAGGGAATGGCACAGCTACCAAGCGCATTTGGCGCCCCCTCAGATCCTCAACGAAGCTGCACATCAGAAGCGTTACGCAATCGGAAAGTGCAAGCAAATGCGCGAATAGAAACAAGCTCGTTCACGTCAGTTTCTAGCGTGATAACGTGCAAGAAACATCAAAACAATGCCATCTATAGTACCTCTGCGTCGTAGAAGTGCGTGCTCGATCAAGTCGAAATTTAGCATTCAGATCGAAGCGGTTTTCACGAGCACACTCATTTTGGACGAGCGATGCTGCTGTGTCAAATGACCGTCACTGGCTGACTGTTTCGCGTATAATAAAAAGCAACCACTGTATCTGGGAAGCTAAGCGTGTATAACATTGTGCACAAATACAGCCGTCTACGCAGCCACATTTCATTCAGCGAAGCGCCGCGGTGATCGAGTGCGTCGTGCCGGCAGCTTTCACTGAAACAGCGGCGTGGCCACCGCGCCATGTCGCCGCTTCTCGCTTGCACAATGCGAAGGAAGATGTGGTCTGTTTGAAATCGCTACGAATGCAAACTGAATCATAAAAGCAGTTGTCAGTTCAAGTTCGCCGGTGGCGTGCGCGTATGAATTCGTTGACTGCGCTACATATAGATCCTTCGCTGAATGTAAAAAGCCTGATCGTAATTTGTTCATTCCAACTCTCGAGGAAAGGTTCCATTCTTTCGGAGCATGAGAAAGTTTAATTATACACGGAGGCGTTGTGGAAATTGCGCTATCGATAAACGGGTGATATCTTGTGCGGCAGTCGATCGGGAGTTTCGTTGGCATTCCATGGAAGTTCGCCGAAGCCCGCACGCTGCTAGGACTCGCGTTCGGCAGTCACATCCTTGTCGGCCTATTATGACTACATTAAGTGGTCTGCCTGCTAGTTTGTTTGTGAAATGTATTTAAGAAGCCCAGAAGTGCTCAGCATATACGAGGCGTATATATGATTCCGCAATCGTATTGCTGTTGGAAGGGGTCTTGATGCAAAATGGTCAAAAATCGTATTTCTATTGGAGAGTCGCCTATAAGCTTTACGGAGCTTCAGGAATCTTATTGGTGTGGGAAGCGCGCGCACAGAAAGCCTTGAGCCAAATCCAATAAGCATATTGCTGTTACAGGCTCGCCAACAGCAGGTTTGAGGGGCCTTGAGGAATCCTAATGGTGTGGGAAGCGTTCCCACATGCTGTCCTGAGGGACCATCAGGAATCTTGTCGGTGCTGGAAAGGCGCCAACAAAAAATCCTGAAAGACCTTCAAGAACTCTGTGGGTCCAAGAAGATCGCTCTGTCGGATTTTTTCACTGGGAATCATTGATGATGATGATGATGATGGCCTCATGTTACGGCTCATACCCACACTGGGGGATTGGCCAAGAATTGGTTGCTGAAACGTTCACCTGTTCTTTTGAAGTGCCACTTATTCGATGTGAAAAAAAAATTTTACGAAAGAGAGATAAGAAAACATACAAAAACAAACAAAATACAAGAAAAAGTTAAAAAGTTATTCGTTTTGTTGACTGGATGTAACTGCAAACGGCATCAAAAACGTCCCTGTGGCTGCGCCCTATAACTGACGCACCGAAAGATAGTATAATTTCTGGTGATAACATTAACCCTAATTTTGCGAACGGAAGTTCTAGATGTCTTTTTCTTAACAATTTGTATCGTCGACATACCAAAAAATAATGATCTAGTGATTCTGTTTCTTGGCAGTATGGACACAGAGGTGATAGCGTCAGACCAGTCCTTTGTAAATATAGGTTTAATGGAGGGACACGGCAGCGTAATCTCCTGATTGCTACTTCTGATTGTCTTGATGGACACCACTGGATTTTCCACGGAAATTTGAGGTGCTGATATTCTGTCCATGTTGTTATTGATTCACTGATATCTCTATGAAATGAATATTTTCTATATCTAATTGCTGTTATGTGAGCCACCAAAGGAAGAACGGGCATTATAGGTCCACTCAGGGATGCTCGCGCTAATGCGTCTGCCATTTCATTTGAATGTAAGCCACAATGTCCAGGTACCCATAATAGTTTTAGAGAATTCAACTGTGGAGGAACTAATGTTAGAAACGTCTTTAGCGGTGGCGAATTGGGTGAAGCCGTAAGCGAAGTACAGACCGAAAGGGAATCTGTCATAATAACCGCACTTATTGAGTTCGACGGGAGTTTCCGAAGCGCTAAAAGAATTGCTAAAAGCTCGGCTTCAAAGACAGGTGTGAAGTCTGGCAGTCTCAAGGAGAATGACCAGCCAAGCGGAAGCGAGAAGATGCCTACGCCCGCGTTTTCATTGTTCACTGAAGCGTCTGTAGCTATTATGTTATTTGTTTGCACGTGTGCTAGGTAATCTTGCAACAGGTTATTTAAAAAAGTGGCAGATTGAAACTTGGAGCTTGGGGGGAAAATGTCATCAAAATCTATCTTAATATTCTGATGTGATTCGGTTGACGGAATTACCTCTCGAATGTTCACATTCAGGCTATCTAATTGTTTTTGAACAAATATGATCTGTGGAGTGTGAAATCGAGGCCAGTGAGCAAGGAACAAGGAATTTGGATCATTAATGAATGCGTATTCAGATCGTCTAAGCTGCAAGCTGTAAGATTTCTGAAATGTTTGAACTGTTAAGATGCGAAATCTGCAGGGCAATGTTGGAAGGCGTGCTTCTTGGTAGATAACATTAATAGCCACAAACCTGGGGAGTCCCAGACACAGGCGTAGGGCCTCACGCTCCAAAAGAACCAGAGGCTTTATTTTATAAGCAGGGCCGCCTGAGAACAAGACACACCCAAATTCCAATATGGGGCGCATATACATATTATAAATCATCAACAGTGAATCCCTACGTAGTCCATATTTTCGGTTACTCATTCTGCGCAGAATACCTAAAGCACGTTGTGCCTTACCCGCTACACTCTCTATGTGTGGACTCCAGTTGAGTTTGCCATTATATGTGATTCCCAAATATTTTAGAGACTCAACCTGTGGGATGGGTTCTTGCTTATAAGTTAGAGAAATTGAAACCGGGTCCATGACCGAGAACACTAAAAGGGCGCTTTTGCTTACATTTAATGACATACAAATTGTCTGAAGCCATACCTCTAGCATGCTCATGTATCTTTGTAATTTTTGGTATAATGTGTTAATGTCAGTGTCGGCAGAAAAGAATGCAATGTCATCTGCATACACGTAAACGTGTACGTCCTGACAAGTTGGGATAGAGCTCATTAATATATTAAATAATATTGGGGATAGGACAGATCCTTGGGGAACTCCGCGAGTTTGTCTGAATTTAGACGAAGAACATCCGTCCTTGAAGCAATAAAATTCTCTTGATCGCAAAAATTCTGCCACCCACGCGGTTATATAATTGGGGAAATTACGACGCTTCAGAATATCCAGTAGAATTGGATGTTCGACGCTGTCATAAGCTTTAGCTATATCTAATTTCATCAAAGCAGAATATTCTCGCCTTTTCCGGGCAAGTTGGATGCGGCTCTCTAAATCAGCATGGGCACACCATATTGAGCAATTAGCTCTAAAGCCTATTTGATTTGGACTTAATATTAAATTATCTGTCATCCAGACAGTAATTCGGCAGTGTAATACCCTCTCTATGAGTTTGACCATATTAGAAGTAAGAGCAATAGGTCTGATATTTTCTATGTTATAAACTAGTCCGTGTTTTTTAGGTATCGGGATTACTTTAATGAAGTTTCTTCTTCTTCTTCTTCCACTACTTCTTCTTCAGGTAGCAGCTGCTGAGATGACCATGAACATTGGGATACACATACGTATTAAAAAGACGTGAAACACTGTTTGTAAGTGGTAGTAGGAGCAAATATATTAATTATATTCAAAGATAATGTGCGCTAACTTGAACGCTTTATGGGTTACAGCACAGGCACTTCACTGAAGAACTTGCCAAATGAATAGAAGCCTAATAAAGAGAACTGTTCCACCTGAGTCCCTTTCATGTTAGAAAACGGCAGCTGTTTCAGAAGTTAACGCCAGGAAAAAGGTAAGCTGCAGGCACAATATTCTTTTTCCAATATGTGACCTTTAAAAACAATACTTGACGTGTCTTAAGTTTGCGGTTGCTTCAGTAGACTGCCAAGCAGCGATACCTTGTTTTCGAAATGCGGTCACAACCAGGCCGATGGCCACGTGGTCTTTGCGCATTCAAGGACTGGACGTTTTCAACACAAGTGAGCATCGCCGACACTTAAAGGGCGACTCCGGTGAAATTTCGATGTACGCTCACCTCAATAAAATGTTGAATAACATAATTTACATAAAATAAATTTTGCGCCTAATTCATGCGCGGCTCAGTAGTTCGAATTTGCGCGGTCAATGTTGTCGCGCATCACTAGTTCTAGCAGGACACGCGATGTATAATGTATGTGTACATACCTAGTGAAATGTTTCATACGTGACTCTATAATTTCAAGCGTTTGCTCAACTATTGTTGAGGAAATCACACGGAGGTACATACAGAACGCATATACCTGCAGATCGATTTCTCAAAATTGATGCGAGAACAATAAGCAGGATATGTCGACCTACAAGAATGCACATTAAACCGTTTCTATATATGCATACATGAGTCGCCATGCACGGGCACTCTCTGTTCGAGATGTCTCAACCACCGTGCCGGGGAACACCGCGAAAGCGACCAGCATTCAATACCCGGGAAATAATAATTTATTTGCGAATAGGTATACTTTGTAACTGAGTAATCATTATTCGGTGCTGCTCTTGGTTTGGCTGATGATTATGAAGTCCTCCAGCATCACAATGCTCGCAGGTGTGTTCGTCCTATTCGTCCAACGTGACCGCCGTAGGGAACGGTTTTTATAAGAGGGCGAAGATAAATGTGGTCGCCATGCTTATGGAGAACGCTGGGTGGGACGAGTGAACTGGTCGGCTAACTGGCCCGTCCATCCGGCCCATTTTCTTCCCCTTCAACCATGCGATCCTAGCCAGGAAATAATTATAAACGTTTCCTAAGAGAGAGAGAGAGAGAGAACGAAACCATTATTTGAAGCAGTGACTTGTCAGTCGAAGTGGGAAGGTCCCTTATTACAGAAACCCTCTGGTTTGGATCGCCCTCCATGCTCGGGCGACGAGTTCGCGCAGGTCGACCATGTCCAGCTCGGAGATCGCAGCCTCCCACTATTCAGCGAGGAGGTTTGGGTCTGCGTCTGCTGCTATTAGTTGTGTCGCTGTGATGCTTGCTCGGGTGTTCTTGCATTGGCGGAGGAGGTGCGAAATAAAGTCATTATCATCATCACGGTACGATGTGGGAATGAGAGTAGAACATTTAGCAGGGGAGCGGAATTTCGTAGAGGACACATGTACGCCGCACATTCCTTTTGTAGAAGCATTCACCAACTATAGAATGTAATAGTGCCCAGTTTATTTCATGTTAAAAACTAATTGGGACGCGAGCTGTCAGAATTTATTTCGGTCTATGTTACACCAAGAGGTTCAGCCGTTAATTGGAGGTTCAGCTATTTCTTGTCACCTCCATTGCTCGTCACTGTCAATATGGAAATGGAAGACGTTCACAAAACTCAAAACAATAATGACGGCGTGCGCGAAGAAAAAAACGTAAGCGAGCATATCTACCAGTGATGCTTCTAGTAGCCAAGTGCTTTGCATTCAGTGAGACACAATAATAAAAAAAGGAACTAGAGGAAAAAGCACACCTCACAGTTCTTCTAGGGATGGTGTTTGAACGTGGTCGCTCGCACTCTCAGCGCCACATCACTAAGCCGTGTGGGCGTTTGCAAAGAAGGCGCGGCTATGTGTGCAGCAAAGCGCTGGCAGGTTGTTTGTTCACTCACTCCATGTGCAGTCGCGTGCATTATGACTTGCAAAACCCCTGTTCTTGATCGAAGGGGCTCCAGGGCTGCGAGGTGGCTCTGACATGCGAAATAGCTGTACGATAAACACCACTAATTGAAGCTGTGTCTAGGCCTGGAACTTACCCCGTGTCTGCACAGCCGTACAGTTTTGGAGCCCCTTCGACCACGGGCGTCGGTGTTTTGCGTCATATTGCGCGTGATTGTACGTGGCGGAAACAGCGCACAGCGCAAGTATTTCTTTTATTTTTCATATCATAACGGGAATCACGCACGTGTCCCGTCTCTCCGCTTCCGGCGATGTCCACTTCCGGCAGAGGCAAATCGCTTAACGGCGGTGCTACAACTCTATCGAGAAATTGGCAATTCTGGCGACGCTCTTTTCGCTTGCGGTGCTCACGACACCGAGGGAGCGGTGACCGCAACAAGAGCCACGCAGTGGAGCCAAGAAGTACTCGGCGCTGGTTCCAGAGACTCCCCGGCGCCGAAACTCGCTAGCATCGATTTCTTTCCTCGTCTGCCGTCGTTCCGTCCCGAAGGGCCTTTAGGAAATGTAGCTTTGCGAGAGTGAGAAGTTTTCGAACAACCCTCGCGTGTGTCTGTAGGAGCGGGGTCATTGATATTGCAACTTTCTTTTATGACAATTATCGAAGATTTGCACAGCTGACAGAACCACGGTAAATTTTCAATTTGTTACCCGTGGCATTTTCGCATTAAACCAACAGCTTAAAATCCCAAACCCTTTCTCGGTTTCTCGGAATTTTTTAGAATTAGCCTGCTGCAGGTCACCAATTCCAGTACTTGAGCTGGATTATTCAGGAAAGCGGATATTACTTGCACGAGAAATCGAAAAACATTCAATTAATTAAGAAATCACTGATTAACTTCTCCATTATTTACATTACATACATATTGCAATTTACGAATGTAGGCGGTCAGTTTGCAAGGCGTATCCACTAGAATGAACTTAGAGAATGACACTTAGAGTATGTATGTATGTATGTATGTATGTATGTATGTATGTATGTATGTATGTATGTATGTATGTAATAATAATATTTGGGGTTTTACGTGCCAAAACCACTTTCTGATTATGAGGCACGCCGTAGTGGAGGACTCCGGAAATTTTCACCATCTGGGGTTCTTTAACGTGCACCTAAATCTAAGCACACGGGTGTTTTCGCATTTGCCCCCATCGAAATGCGGCCGCCGTGGCCGGGATTCGATCCCGCGACCTCGTGCTCAGCAGCCCAACACCATAGCCACTGAGCAACCACGGCGGATGTATGTATGTATGTATGTATGTATGTATGTATGTATGTATGTATGTATGTATGTATGTATGTATGTATGTATGTATGTATGTATGTATGTATGTATGTATGTATGTATGTATGTATGTATGTATGTATGTATGTATGTATGTATGTAAATTTAGAGCCATGTTGATATACGACAACAGTTAAGCCGTTCAATTATGTACAAAGTTGCGCATATGGCTGCTTCAGTTGGGCGTGCCATAGAACATTAAAGGGAATGAGATTCACAGGGTTCAGGCTAGTGAATGAGTACAGGTTTCATTCGCGTAGGCGTTAATGTGTTCTTGAACTTTCAGGTAGTCAGCTCCGAAGACTACAGAGTGAAGCTTGACGTTGTAACAGTCTCGAACTAGCGCGAGATGTCTGTAGGATCCCTAACCGAGTAAGTCCGTATTGGCCACATCATGCCATGTGCAACGCCTGCAAGCAGGTATGAAAAAGGCAAGTTAATTACTTGCAGTCTTCCTCAATGTTGACGAATAGAACGTTGGCGCGTTGCCTGGCGGCGCTATCTTGGCCCCTTCCAATCGCACTTAAAAAGCGCAGCGAAAACATTGAAGAGGGAGTATGAATTGTTTCTAACGTGATAGTTATCTTTTTGGCTATATGCTTCTAGAACTCAACAGAAAAGTTTAGCAGTTACTCTCCAAGCTGTTTGGTCGTCACGGTTGTAGTTCATGTCAGTAAGTCAAGAAAAGTGGTACACAGAGCAAGCGACGATGACACAGAATAAAAGGTTAACCACAATTAAATTACCGCAAAATCTATTGGCCATCATAGATGTTGCCAGTAAGCTGAATTTCGCGAACCGCCGCAAGAAAAACACATATTGTAACAGCGCCCAATACGTCACCTTTACAAATCTAATTTCAACCGCGTGTCGAAATCATCGTAATATAAACGAAGACATCAGTGGGGGATTGATAGGGGCAACAAAGAAAAAGATGTAAACTATGCTAAATTAGTAGGTTAAACTATTGGCACAACAATAAGACCATTGTGAGGGTGAGTTGATCGCCGCTCAGAAATGACGAAGAGTCGCACTCACAGATGTTTACTATTCGCAGATGGTTCCCATTCAATAGTTTTCCGACGTACGTGTGTTCGCCTGCCTGAATGCTTCCCTGTAGTTCTGGCCTTTCTTTTGTTATTTTGCTTAAACACCCAAGCGTCTGTCGTAAAACCCTCGTGGCTATTCTTTCGAAGTTACAAGAAGCGTTTTTCTTCTTTCTTGTTCAAGTCAAGTATTTACGCTTCATTGCGATGATCATTGCGATGAAGCGCGCCTTCTCCAGTCGCGCTAGGGACGGGGTGGGGGGGAGGCGATGGAGTGGGGACGTTCTTCGGCGGCTGCTACCTACGGCGCGGCCGTACGGGCGCCGTATATTGAAAGCAATGTGAGATGTTGGCAGAGTGCGCGTAGTGTCGGTAGCTTCGTAGGCGCTGTGCTTTCGATGTTTCGTTCATCACGAAGATGCGCGAATGCCAATTCGATCGCTGCTACTGCCGCAATTCTTCGCTCCAGCATCTTGACATCGAGCTCATCGAGCGAGATGTGTTCGTGTTTACCTGTACGCGGGCTACAACGTGCTGGTTAATTTAGTTAAAACAAGTTGACGGGCTAGTTGGTTTGAATCCATGATAGAATGCGTAAGCGCGACTGAACGAGAACCTATAAAAAGACAGACACACAGACAGCGCTGTCTCTGTGTATGTTTTTTTCTAGGTCCTCCCATAGTCAACGCACATTCCAGAACAGTCGGCTGGCCTCGTGTCCTGTTTGAGTGTGTTATAAAGTCTTCGCGACACATGTAAAATGCATAGCCTGTTTACGATGGGATAATCTTGCTTCTAAGAACGAGAACAGCCTAACAAGTGTCGCAAAGAAGAGAGGCAGATTCACTCAAACTGTCTTATTTATCCATCTGTTTGTTTATGACAGTGTCCCGCCTTCGCTGCACTATGCCCCAATTCTTTGTAATATCGTTGTAATATCGTTGTGTCCGTATCACTTGTCGCGATTTTTCTTTTTTTGCATGGCTGTGGATTTCAAGTCCATGTGGTCATTAACCCAGCAGCATATTTACTCTCCATCTCTGTTGAAGTAACGTCAAAGTTCACCACTCTTCATGTACAACCAGTGCACCTTGTGTAAGGAAAATGGCATGATAACAAGGACAATTAAGTGAAGGCGATTATCGATCAAAAGTAAAAGTAAAAGTAAATGTATATGGAGCAGTGTTCTTCATATAGTAGTACTAGCCTCTTTCTATTTGCCGACAGCATTTGCAAGCTCAGAACTAGTATACCTGAAGGGCAAAGGAATAAAAGAAAGGCACGAAAGGAGATGCCACGCGGATAATAGCTTCAAGTTTAAAAATTGAAAGGAGATTGTATTCATACGTTTTCCGTGTCCAAACCTCCCAAGATCATTATGAAGCATGCCGCAGTGCCACACTGCGGATCAAGTTTGACCAACGGAGGTTTCTTAACGGGCACATAAATCTAAGAGTAGTAACGTTTTCCGCCACATAGGAATGTGATTAATTCTACTATACGAGCTTTCTTGTGGATTTAAGCCTAGGTTCAGCTGTGTTGGTCCGTCTTCCTGTCCACCCAGCCCCTTATGCCGCTTTCGCCACCACGAAGTGGTCGTCAGGCCACCTTCAAGTTCAGTGCGCATGAATCCGCGCTGGATTTCCGCGCTGGAATCCGCGCTGCTCGATCAGTGGCGGGTGAACACATATTTCGAACACCTTAACAGGCATCACTACAGCGTTCGATGAGCACGGTTTGTGCGTCTCAAAGGAGGTACTCTTGAGAAGATGGCGGTTCTAGGACGAATGCCAGCGCGATACAGAAAGAGACAAGACACCACGGGCTGTTCTTTCCAAACAAGTTTTAATATACAGTCGTGCAGGATTCGTGCAGAGATGTGAGAAGAGGCGAAAAAAAAAACAAAGGGAAATAAGTTATCTTATGTATTCAGATTTCCATGTGCAATTAAGAGCAAAAAAATATCAAGGGCGGTGATATATAGCGGCTAAGGCGAGATCACCGAGCACGTGACTTACGCACAAAAGAACAAGTCAACGAATATATTCTGTATGAAAAACAAAGATACTAAGACGAACGCAATGTTACGTAGTCACGAAAGCACATCACCACCTCCTGCTATGGCAAAAAGGCATACGTGTTGTCCCTTTCCTGTTCCCTTCTGACGCTCATTCAAAGAATGTACCAACTCGTGCACCGACTAGCAACTCGTGCACCAACTCGTGCCACTGGCAGCGCACTAAACGGGCGCAAAGCAAGAGGAACCGCTTGAGAGCCTCTCGATTGCCGCGTAACTTTAAGAAATGCTTGCCTCCCTTTCTTTGTTTTCTTTCGTTCTTCGCGTAGCTGCTCCCGATGGGCTGTTGTTGGCGCAGCCGTTCTTGCAAGAGACCCCTAGATAGAAAGTTTGGCATTTTTTTTTTGCTATAGAATAATAAGGGCCCATGCCACACGTGCTCGGCGGCCTATGAGAGTGCGTCGTATATTTTTCGAGCCATGTGGTCGCACTGATGAGATCTGCTGGGGGGGGGGGGGGTCGACATTCTGGACGACACTCTCACCGCCCGCGCGGAAAGTCCGCTTTGAACACCAATTTGTTTGCCACCGAATGGTGAGCATGAATTTGACGCATGCAAGAGAAAAACTGCATAAAGTTCTTGCGTCTCTAGGATGCTATATCTGGTCAGTTGGAAACATAAGATTTAAAAATCGGACAATTGTGCTCTTTAGAAAAACTGATGTGCACATATTGGGCCCGCAAGATTATACTCGGTTACCACTACTTGTATTATTATTATTATTATTATTATTATTATTATTATTATTATCTTTATTATTACCGTCATATTAATTTGAAGTGAAAAATGTTGCAGAGGCAGTGTGGGCACAGAAGTTGTTCACTGAGAAATCCCAGAGATTGGAAATCGAAAAGAAAAGCAGAAAAGAGAGTGACACGGGAGGTAGTGTAGAAACACTGAAATCAGCTAGCACTCTAAGCCAACAAAAGAAAGAATGAAAAAAGAGGAAAAGGGAAATAACACGTAGCAGCAACCAAAATGCACCGAGTGGAAACGAAAGCGATGCGACATTACACGGCGGGGCAGGCGAGAAGCGCTCCAAGAGGTATCACAAACTGTATTGCACAATTTATATCGAAATGACAGCTTAAATTTTGTGCGCACTTGCTTTCCGTCCGTGGCAATTGTTCTACGACTCCTTGGGACACAGAATATAGGAGATCATTATTGCTTCTTAAGCTTACCACTGCCGCCACAAACTCACCGTGGTCTTAATTGTGCAAACAGAGCACGGCTGTTTCATGTATACAAATAGCAATTTGCACATGGTTCGCTTTATTCATTGGTATGCATTGCTCCGTCGGCAGCGTTTGCGGGCGCCTCAACCTGGTGGGGCAAAGTTGGTAACCCACTCGCGAATTTCGCACTGTTTACGAATCGCATAAGACTCGAATCGACCTTGAGAAAATTTACAGCTGCCTAAAAAAATAATCCGCCGTCACGTGGTCGAACGCACGTACCGCAAACAAACGTCCTACACTCGCGGGCACCCCATTGCACAGGCGCTGTACCGGCGCCAAAACTCACTACGTAGAATGACCAAACACTTCCTGCAATAGCTGTCTTAGGATGACGGCCAACATTATTGTGATTAGCAGTGAAGCAATATGGAAGCATTGAAGCAACATGTGACGCCGAAATGCATCACATGTGAAACGTGTACTGCGGTTTCCCTCTGGACACGTGGCGCCATCGCGCGGCGCCGCCGCGAAGTGCACGCGTGGTGCATGCCAGAATGTTTACTTTATTAAAGGAAAAATCACACACACCCACCCGTTCGTAGCAATTGTTACATAGGAAACCCACGCGGGTTCCTCGAAAGAAAAGCCTTGCATTTGGAGAAAAATTCGTCCTGGTGTGGGACTCGAACCCGGGACCACCGTTTCTTTGGGACAGCCACTCTACCTGAGGTAAGCAGGCGGCTAGGAGATGGTAGGACGAAGTCGAATTTGTCAACAACTCGAAGTTAACGCAAGAGTTTGACGTAATAGTTCTGACGAAACCCGCAAGGTGGAGAGAAGACCAGGACGAGTTCTTCAACTGCGAGGCTTTTCTTTCGAGGAGCCCGTGAGCTTTCCTTTGAAGCAATTGCTACGAACGTGTGGATGTCTCATTTTCCCTTGATTAAGTACTTCTGTCCACCTTGCGGGTTTCGGCAGAGCTATTACGTCAAAATATATAGTTACAAAGAATTGTCGGACTATTGGTATATGACGCCGGCTTGATTCTGTCGTGCAGTGGAGAAATTAAAAAGAAAAAACGTATTTTCGCCACTGAAGAGCGGCGCAAGTCCAGTGGGACATTATTAGTGACTAAAACCAGCGTAATAGAGGTTCGTGTCGCATATCGAGTACCATATACACGGCGACACAAATCGGCGGAACGGCTATTTTCGACCCATTAGACGACGAACCCAAGTTGGCGTGGAAGAGGTTAAAAGAGAGCCACAGACAGACAAGCGTGTCGCAAAAACGTTAAAGTTCTGAAAGAATGCTAATCACATTAACACTAGGTCTACGTAGTGAACAAAGCGTGACCCACAGACACTGAATCTTGCCAGCTTCATTCTTCTGTAGAATCGCGCTTTTGACGCAGCGGTGGCGATTCCGAGGAGCCGTGCTCCTGCATTCTTCCACGAGGGCAATAGCGGTGTGAACAACGCCGTAGGGGTGCGAAAATATCCGAAACTTTCGAACAACGAAACCAACATTGTCCAACTTGACTCGGTCTTCGAATCGAACACTCACTGTCAATCAATGCGAATATATTTCGAATCACTTTCGATCATTTTACGTCGTCATTTGCGGACAATAAAACAGATTCGGAGTAGCAGTGCGATATGTGTTATCCAAGTGGTCATAATGGATGTAAGACCCGAGAAATTACTTGTGCCCCTTCGTTCAGGGAGCCAAAATTTCCACGATAAACCACTATCATACGAACACAGTGAAGAATTCTGAGCATGCGAACAAACTGCCTATTTGTTTCTAATGATGCAGTTGTTCTTTTTAATAAACAACACTATCAATAATGTCGGAAACACTCTCCTTGCAAACTACGCCGGAGCCAAACATGCACCCACACCTATACGGAAATCAACAAATATCTTCACAAACACAAGAAATGCAAAATCAATACCGAACCGCATTACACTTGCTGGAGCATTAAAAATATTAAAGAAATTACCAGCAGAGGAACGCGCAAGTTCCATATTTGAACATTCCTAACATTTGCTTGCAATAATGTACGTATAATACCGCCTTTAACATTTTTGTATCGCACAGACACCTATCTCAAGCGCTCACCGCTTAGATGTACGTGTAATGAACTGGCTTCTCTGTTTCTATTTGTTATAACCTGTAGCATGGTCTTGTGCGTACATCCTGCGTCGGCGCCCGCTGTTGGACGCCGCTTCGTCAAAAAAAAAATTTCCAATCACCCATACCAAGGCCATCCATGTGACGCAAGAGATTTACTGAAATAATTGAATTTCTCAAGCTAAAATACGCGGAAAAATTGTAAACTACGACATACACACAACCTACAGACATGATAGCGCTCGGATTGCAATTTCGCTATGCGAGAAAACATAATTCTTTTACGCGATAACTCAAAGTATCCCATTTTCCAGCGGTTCTACAATTCACAGACCGGCCGCGGTGTCCGCCATATGCACACGCCGCGTGCATATGAACATATCGAACATATCCATATCTTCAGTGTGGGCACAGAAGTTGAACATATCCATATCCATATAACGAACATATCCATAGCGCCAGGCAGCTATCACTGCTTCTAACGCTCGTTCAGTGCCCAGCCAGCCACTCGGCAAGTGTGATTGAGGCAGTACAGTGCGCTCTTATAACTAACCAAAATATTTTGTTGATGGGCGGAAACCTCTTCCAACCAACCAAGTAGTTCCACAAATTATCACAGATAAAAATTTGAATGGTGGTGAAATTAAAGAGCGCAGCTTATTTCGTTGCAGAACGGTACCCACGCTGTTAAGATCGCCATTTGCTTCGTAACTACTCATTGATACTAAACCTACAGCTGAAAACTACAGTGACAAAGCTGAAGCAAGGAGGCATTACTGAAAAAGCATTCGAAAATGCACCATTGATCTACGAGTCTGATTGTAGAATCAAACACGCGCGTTCCGATCGGGCTAGGTGCTCCGGCCATCCCAACGGCGCCGAAACTTCGGTCATGCCGACTTAAATCCTGTAAGTATGTCTGTACATGAGTCAGTACGGTTTACAGATCTAGTTTCGACGTAGAAGACGTCACGTCACACTAAAGAGACGGTATGAGCCGGAAAACAACCACTAAACGCTGCCTCCGAACGTATAAGTGGCATACAACATGGAGCGTTTGCCCGAGCAAGCATGTCGACTGCCATAGATGACGCCACTGCCTACGCAATACGGCGGCGCCCATGAAAAAAAAAAAGTGGTCTATGCTGAGACACCAGTGCGCCCGTTGGTTTCTGACACTAAAACGCGAGAAAGCTTGTGGAGCGCCTACTACTTAGCGTAGCTCAGATACTGTGCGGTCACGTGCGCCAGTCGCATCAGCGAAGCGCGCTCGCAGCCACATTTATTGCCGTGCTACGGCTTGTCGCCGATGTTGAACTTCTTGCGCAGTACAAGGATTGGCGCGAAAGGATTGTGCATCTTGCACCTGTCCAGGAAGTCGGCCATGTGCACGTTGAAGTACAGCCAGGCAAAGCGCTTCCGCGGCTTCTTCTCCAGAACGTACTTCATCTGCGCAGCCAGCACACCGTCACGCGCCTAGCACGCACGCGGACATTAGAGACTGACCTTTTCTGCCACAGTAACGTTGTCGTCGAAGACCAGGACCACCTTTCTTGTACCCATGCCGTACGCAATGTTGGTGTCCTTGACGTGTGCCTTTGAGCCAGTCTCGCAAGCCTGCAGGAAGAAAGAAGCCCTTCATTTGCTATGCAGCCCCTCTTACGCTATATATTCGTACGTCGTACAAAGCCCATCGCCAAAGGCGATGGCTGACAGTGACTGTGCCGCTTTACGTTTGTTAGTACGTCATCGTGTATGTCTTCTGTGGCAGCAAGAAAAAAAAAGCGAGTCAATGTTGAGTAAATATTAAGTGCACATCACGGGAAAGCGGTTTCAACGAAACAATCATCGTTCTCTTTGCAACGGCTGTTTCGCGCACATGCAAGAGGAGAAGGTGGCAATTATACGAGGTACCATTATGGCGGTTCGAGCCAATCCGTCAATGCGTAAATAAGAGGGCCTGGTACGCAACCCTCCTCCGGCTAAACCGTTGACTCGTTTACAATCAAATTTGGCACCGAGGTTGCATTGCGCAGGTCATAGCGCCGATTACCAATTTCGTACGATTACTGGCCCGCGGTTCGGTTAAGAAGAACTCACAAGGAGTCTTCTGTGGCACCGACGCAGCTGGAAAATTCGAAGTGCACCTGTTACATAATGCTTTTTATTGTGAATAACCTTAGATAGTTTTTTTTAGCGTTT
Organism: Dermacentor variabilis; assembly: GCF_050947875.1. NCBI lineage: Eukaryota > Metazoa > Arthropoda > Arachnida > Ixodida > Ixodidae > Dermacentor > Dermacentor variabilis. The sequence continues at coordinate 107,908,342 of NC_134574.1, forward strand.
CTAGTATTGCAGACTGCAAGCGGACTGGTCGTATTACCGTTTGAGCGGAGGCGCTAACGTCTAAGCCCTGCATGGTGCAGCCAGCTGGTGGCACAGTGCTCAACTAGACAAACATTGAACTAATACTGCAGTAACCGATTGTAATCTACTTCACTCCCAGTGGCGTAAATTTTCACCAGTGGCGTAATCGTGTTGTTGCAGAAAGATCGTTTTTTCCTCTTAAGTAGTTACTCATGGCAGGTTTATTTTCCATTGCCGCCACCTATGAGATTATTTCAGCCTCTCTGACTTTCCGCTTGACGTTCATTGTTGCTGTGTTGCCCACCCTACAGGTCGCATACTTGCTGGTAAGCTTCCTAGTTCTATTCCACCACTGTGAATCAATGTTTTTCCTGTACAGATACCTCAACACTCTCGCAGTCCATTTACTTTCTTCCATATTGCTCAGTCGTTCTTCATGATCAAATTTACTGTGAGCTTCCCTCCCTTCAAAACTAGACCAGCCCATCTTACCCTGCACAGCTTCATCTGTAGCCTTCCCGTGAGCGCCCAATGCGAGGCGACCCACTGACCTTTGTTTCCCATCGATTCGTGATTGTACCTCTAATTTAAAGCAAACAACCGCATTTTCAAGAGTACGTCCTGGAACTATTACACCTTTCAACATACCCCGGAGAACCTCGTACCTATTGTATCTTCATAGCGCTCTGTGCTTCATTATGGCTGCATATCTTTTGCCGTTTACTGTTATTGTTTTTTTCTTGTAATTCCACATATCTATTGCCTTAGTTTATCCATATACCAAGGCGTTTATATTCTCTTACCCAAGGTATTCCTTGGCCCTGCATTGCCGCTGTCTGTTCACTGTTTTCATTTAATACCATGACACCTGATTTTCAAACACTAAATTTCAAACCTAAATTCCTGCCTTCATGTCCACAGATATTAGCCAGACGTTGCAAATGACTTTGCTTGTTGCCTAGCAACACAATGTCGTCCGCATAAAATAAACCTGGAAGCTGGTGCTCTACTACTGTACCCACCTGTCTGTATGAGAGATTAAACCCGATAATATTTATTTCTTGGGCCCTCTCCATCTTCACCATGTACATCAGAAACAGCAGTGGGGACAAAGGGCACCCCTGCCTCAGTGCCTTGTTGATATCAACTTATTCCTCGCTCCTCATCCCTTCCCTTTCAACGCAAACGGTATTTTCTACGTAAATCTCTCTCCAAAGCTGTTGACAATCGTCACCTAAGCTAGACTTCCAGAAAATCCCACAAAATGTTGCGCTCTACGCTGTAATGTAATGTATAAAGGCCACATATGGCCCCTGTAATGGCTATATGGCCCCTGTAATGTCTAAAAAGGCCACATATAACGGTCTGCTTTTTACTCTTGACATTTCAATACACGGAGTAAGAACAAATAAGTTATCATCCAAACGCCTATCTATTCTGAAGCCATTCTGAAGTTCTCTCAAAATGCCATTATTCTCTGCCCATGGTTGGAGCATTAATTTGATTGCCTGCATTGCTAGCCTGTATATCACTGCTGTAATGGTCAACGGTCTATACGAGTGAATTCTGCTTTATCCCCCTTACCTAAATAAATTAAATTCATTCTAATTTGTCGTCAACTGTCTCGTATTCGTCTATCTTTTAAAGTGTTTTCCACTGTTTTCACTAGAGCTTCCTTACTTTTTGGTCCTATTTCATTAATCAGTCTAACGGGAGCCTCGTCTAGGTCTATGACTGTGCGCTTAGGAATTTTATCTTCCGCTTTCTTCCAGTTGAAATTTGCCATCACCAGCTCCTTTTCCACTTGGGTCTCTTTCGTGATCTTTTTTTTTTCTTCAAATACAACCTCGTCAATGCCTTGGAAAGATTCGGTTGCTATTTTCGGATGTAATTTAAGGCCGCTTTCCCTTCCAGTTCATTTCCATCTTCGTCTAGGATATGTTGGTATATTGTTGCTGACTTCCTCCCTAATAATTTGATGTGGTTCCATAATACTCTCGGTGAAGCCTTCTTTTTCTCACGTATTTCCGACAACCAACGTTCCGTTTCACCTTTTATCTGTTCTTGCAGCGGTATTTGAACCATACACTTTTTCTCCCGGTATATTTCCCATTTACTTCCCACTTGATCCTGAAGCAACTGCGCCTTCCTTGGTTGCCTGTGCTCTCGGGATGCTTTCTGTCGTTCGGCCATCGCTTCTCGTATCTCCCTGTTCCACCAGCTTTTCGGTTTCCTTTTTTTCCTTTCCAACGAACATGTTGTTTCTCTTTCCGTATTTTTGTCGTTATTGCACTTAGCAGCTGACTATATTCCCACTCCTTACTTTGTCATTTGCAAAGTTGTTCCTCTACTCTAGTGAGTATGTTTGTTATTTGTTTAGCGTTCAAATTTGGACGGGCCATTTTGCACTCCTTGCTCTTTCCCAACTACATATCCCATTTTCAAAATGATACGTTTATGGTCACTGTCTATGCTGCTATACCCTTCCTCATCAATGACCATTTCTCTCAACATATCACGAATTCGTTCTTTCAGCAGACAGTAATCTATGGTCGATTGCCGGTTTCCCACTTCCCACGTGATCTGCCCTTCACACTTAGACCCTGTGCTCACGATAACGAGGTTATGTTGCTCCCAAAGGTCTAGCATTGACTTCCCGTTGTTGTCGGTATAGCCATTTAAATCCTGTATGCGGGCATTCACGTCACTTAATAGGATAATTTCAGCAACATTCCCGAAACCATTAATAAAAGCACTTATATATTCCACTAACTCTTTGTTCTTCTCTGCGCAATTATTTCCGGTCCACAAATAGGTAACGCCAAGCGAAGTTTTTCCCGCACATGAACCTGATAACTAAAGAATCTCTTGATATTTTAAATTTACTCTATCCATTTGGGGGGGAGGGGGGGCTCCCTGATGGATGAGAATTCGGACTCCCCCTTGCTTTTTTTCTGACTTAGTTCTGTTGCAGCATTCCCAAACATAATTCTCAATCACTGGCGGCCCTTCAGCGTCTCTTAGGTTCGTTTCTGTTACCACAGACACCCCTATTTGTTTTCTATTTACCTGCTCCTCAAACTCTGCCCACTTTTCCTTTCTTCTGCCACCTTGCCTGTTTAGGGAACCTCTTGCATGGCGAGCTATCTTTCTTGCTTTCCTCCTATTTCTGTTACTGACGGCGATGCTATTCTGAGGTTCCCTTAGTGGACCTTCTTCATTACTACCTACTCTAGCCTACCGAGCGCCCGTCGGCCCCCTAAAGGAGCAACAGCGCGACCAGCAAGTCGTCAGCCCACTTCTCGTGCAAGCCTGTAATTGAAGTGGATTCCGTCTTGTTGAAAATCACCACACCTTCTGACTTCCCTGTTTACTTCGACAACCTCGAAGCCGCTGTCACGGCTAATTTTCCGTATCGCCTGATTAGCAGCCACTACGGCTCTTTGTACGTGACTGTCACGTACAGGCACCTCCAGTACCGTGCACACCACGATCTCCACCTCAGGGAATAGCTCGCGCTTGTCCGTAAAGGGACGACTCAACCCACAGGGTTCTCTCTCCGTACTGCGAGCGCACGTCATGTTCAATATGGTGCAGCATGTGTGGCCTGGGGGCTCATACATGACGTGATTTACAGCGTTCACTTTCTTGGGCTGGCTTCGTGTTCCCATCATCTGATCCTTGGGTGGGATTTGTCGTCATGTTATCACAACGTTATCGACTGCGCGCGTGCTCAGTTTCAACTTTCTGCATTTTGTGAGACGCCTTGCGCCCATGTGGCCGTTCGTGAGAGAAAGCTTGTCGTTACCGCGGATACTGTCCTCCCGCTTCAGAGTGCCGTCATTGTTCCGTTTCCTGTACCATCGTCTCCGATGCTACCGTTCTGTTCACGTCATCCGACATGCTTCGGCGCCACTGCAGTATGTCACTGTTCTCTTCCTTCCTCGCGCTTTAGCAGGATAATAATAATAATATTAATAATAATAATAAGTACTCCTCGATTACTTTCTTGCAATCCCAACTCCGGCCCCCTGACTTTGTATTGTAATGAAACGCTTGGCGACGTTCAAGCTGCAGACGCTGCTGCCATTGTGCCGCTCGATCTCCCCAAGCCTGAGACGACACAACTGAATGCCCTTACACTTTACCTTGCACCCGACGCCGTGCTCTCTGATTTTTTGCACCGCTCCATCGACAACAATCTCGCTCCGGCGGAACGGGCTCAGCTTCTTGCCCTTACACCGGAGTTCCGCACATCATTTGATTTCCCGCAGGTGTTACCAGGCACATCAAAAGTGGTTGCCCACACTTTTGACAAAGGAATACAGGCTGCTTTGCGACAACGTCCCTATCGTGCGTCACCTGCGGAGCGTCATGCCATTAGAGCGCAAGTTGACGACATGCTTCAGCGTGGAGTCACCGCGCCTTCTTGTAGCCTGCGGCCATCTCTTGCTGGTCTATGTTAAAAGGATAGAGGGCTCAATTAGATTGTGTGTAAACTACCGGTTCCTCAACAAGATTACTCGATTTCTTCTCTTCCTAGGAAAGACAACGGCCTCGACTACTTGCTGGGTGCCGAATTTTTTGCTTCCCTCGACTTGCTATCCGGATTTTGACAAGTCCCTATGGTGGAGTGTGATCGTCCGAAGACGGCGCTTGTTATACCGGATGGTCTGTATGAATAGAGATGCCATTCGGACTTTGCAATGTGACCGCACCTTTCGAGCTGATGACGGAGGGCATTTACGTGGCCTCAAATGGAAGATACGTTTCTGCTATCTGGATGACGCCATCGTGTTCGCCCCCTATTTCGCCACTCGTCTCACTCGTTTGCGCGCAATTCTACGGTGCCTTACAAACACACGCCTTCAACTCAACCTGAAGAAAGTTACTTCGGAACTCGTCGGCTCACCATCTTTGGCCACGTCGTGTCTAAAGGTGGCATTATCCCTGGCTCGGAAAAACCGCGTGCTGTTGCCGAGTTTTCGAAGCCTTCTGCCATCAAAGAACTTAGAAGCTTTGTCGGCTTGGCTTCCTATTTTCGTAGCTTCGTCGAAAATTTCGCCTGAATCATATCCCCACTTATGAAGCTTCTCGCCGGCCCCAGCGACCTTTCTCACTGGACACCAGCCTGCGACAACGCCTTTGCGACATTCCGCCAACTAATTGATTCACTACCCAAGCCACACCATTATGACCCTGCTGCGCCAAGCGAAATACCTATAGATGCCAGTGGTGTCGGTCCTGATGCAGTTCTCGAGCAACTCAAGCTTGGGCTCCCTGACAATGCTAGTTCCCTGAGTATGTGTTTACGTATACTGCTGTTGCTTACGTATGCTGCTGGTAGGCATTCCTAAAGGATCCCTCTGGTGGGCTCGGTCATTGGGCTCTTAGTGTACAAGAATTGGACATTCGCGTCATTTGCCAATCCGACCGGGCACAAGCACTTTGAAGCGGAAGCGCTCGCTCGATCATCCACGAAATCCGACGAAGGGCCACCGACAAAGGGCCACCTTCTCACAATTATTCTTCTATTCATTGCGTGAAAGACCAGCTCTGGGCCGTCCGGCAAGCCGAAGATGCCGCCCCAGTCCAAGGACTTCGAGCTGCCACCTGAGGCTACCAGAACAAAAAATTGACGTATCATTCATTAGTAAAGTTTCTTCTTCATTGCGTGTTTCTCTCCCAATATTCGAATCGCCTCTTACTAATCTTTACTGCGGACACCTTTACTTTCCCCCTGCTCTCGCTGAACCCCAAGTGCTTGAAGGAGGCCAGTGATTCCTCAATCGACCACTGGGCAGAGATCTTCATATTCTAATACAACATGCTCCATCATTTACCTAGCTTTCCCTAGCGAAAACAGAAGCGTTTTCGCATTGCGCCCCATATCGGAAGGCGGCCATCGGGGCCAGGGATCGAGCCCACGACTTAGTGGCTAGGAGCGGTACGCCATAAGAACTGAGCCGCGTACCCCGGCGAGTTTCGAGTATCGTACAAAAATACTGTCAGAATGCTGCTGCGATCGTTCAGCTGCTATGGGATCCCCGAGGTTGGACGTGTGTGTATGTCGTCGTGCCCAGGGCTCCAGACGTGTCCTTGCGGGTTTAAATTAGAGCTTTCGGTTTCTCATTTTACGAGCTATCTCAGTTTTGTAACCACGGCAAGGCAATAAAGGCTGGCGCACTTGTACGAATACTGCGAAATGTTGCATGTTTGGTTGAGAAACGATCAATCATCACAGCAACAAAGCCGTTTTGAAGCCAAAAAGTGGGAAGTCTGGGAAAATCCATGTAATATGCCCATCATTACCACAAGACTGTCTTTCTCGCAGGTGTCCAACTCTTGTATACATGGCGGGAGTTGCGAGAGAGATACCTGGCGACTTATGCTTCTTAAAATCGGCCTTTCCCTATATTCTGTTCTATACATAGTAGTCAACGTTGTGGAAGCTACGCAAGAAGTTCAGTCAAGAAGAGTTCTCACTCCGCGCGTTGCGTCCATCCTTCGCGACGCGTCAACAGCGTTCGCTCGTGCGAGCACGCACGTGAGGCTCCTCGCAACGGCTTGCAAGTAAAAAATACGGAAAGAACAATAAAAGTAAGAATGATCTAACACAACGTATTAGCAACCGTACACCACAGTGTGTTTGTTTCTAAGGATTAAAACTTGTTTCATTCAATACTGAGCCTACCTAAATAAAAAGAAAACAGTTGCGCACAATTGCGGCCAGAAAACATCGAACTACATCCAAATGCGAACGAAGCCACTGATAGAAGTCTCTTCGCTCCACAGCCTTGACTGCTATGTATGGAATGGGTACAGATGATACGAAGGACGCGGGTTCCTGCGTTCTTCTCTAAGCGAGCAGTGCTACGCCTGAGCAGATAAATGCTTCGCAATAGACGCTTTCTTCGTTTACACCGCAAGCCTTCGGCTCATGGCTGCATTTCAGCGCTGCATTTCAACGCGATAGCGTTAATCGCCGCGTGCTGCCGAAAATGGAGTGTCGACGTTGGCGGGGTTGCCCGTGAATGAAAATTTCCGCATATATTTAGGCATATATTCCGCATATATTCCGCATATATGCCACGCCTTGCTATGTGACATGCGGTATATTCGGGTTACACTGCCACACCATTTTCGCACTAAAGTTGCCCATGCTTTGTCTTCCATTCTTGACAAAGTTAGTCCTCGGGATTTTGAGAATGACAGCCCACAAACAAATGTCATGAAAGAAAGCACCGACAGCGCATGCCTTTTATGTTAAATATTCTCAGACATAAATATTTATAGTGCAAAATAACAGAAACGTCAAAATGGTATTTCTTTTTACGAGGTGTGCAATCTCCGGGATAGGCCCACGCAAGAGGCCGCGGTTCTTCCAGAGAGCTCGCCTTCTTGCGTTGCGTTCGCGGCAAGCGTTTCCCTGTAAACGTTGGGGTTACATAAGCTGCAATAGCCGGGAAGCGTGAGAAGCAGTCAGGAATCTTTGAACGCCATCTTGTTCCACTATTAAAGGTGAAGCTTAAGTGGCCTCCAAGTTTTTATGTTATATTCCCCATTTGGCTTCCGCAGTGCAGGTGCTTTTGTCCTTTGCTTCACCACCACGTCGGACACGGAGGCTTCTGGCTAAGTTGAGCTACGCCCTGGAGAGGGAAGAGGTACGGGGAGGAAAATGACGTCTTAGCGGCTACAGATTAACGTATAACAGTACTTTGTTTATAAGAATCCCTTTTGTTCTACATTATCCATTAGCAAGTTATCCTGATGTTCGTGCTCATGGCTGGGGCGTCGTCAATGACCCTGGCACTGGCGGTATAGTGACGCTGGCAAAATGGCGGGAGCGCCGAATCCAGAATGGGAAGCATCGAACCTTGTTACGTCCGCCCGAGTGGTCCGGCCGCCAATCCCCGACGGACTCAAAACTCCCGCTTCGCCATTACGGACTATGTATCGGTCACTGCGCCGTCTTCCACGGTTATAGGCAAACACACAATTTGAGCAGCGACGGACTCAACATTCACCAGCAAAAAGTCTCCTTGTGTCTTCCCCTATGAGGATTTTAGGTAGGGCACATTTCGATAAAGACGGCCGATCGTCCTGACTTTGGTTTTGGCCGAACAACCACACTTTCAGCTCTCGTAGACACTAGCGTCGACGGCCGCTCAATTAACTTGGGTAGGAAAGGATAGCATGCTTTCCTACCCAAGTAGGAAAGCATGCTACCCAAGTAGGAAAGCATGCGACGGGAGCAACAGGGATGTTGCTCCCGTCGGGGAGACAGCGTTGCAGCAAAGCTCTACAGGTTTATAAGACTGGCAATTTCGTACCATGTCCAGCGGCACAAGGCTCGCTGCCTTGCATTTCTGGTACAGAGGGCTGTAAGTGAAGAAATTGGGCTGGTCGGTCTCATAGCTGTACATCAAGGCACCCATCTCAAGCGAGAGGCCCACAAAGACGTGATTGTTCCCGTAGATGCTGTCACTCGCCTCATTCACCAGCTCCATGTGCCGGTCCTGCGAGTGTTGCGTTCGTTGCACACTTTAGTCTTCAGAATGCACGTACTGAGAATTGTGATGATCTCTGTGAAACTCTAACAAAGGAAGTGCGTTTTACATGCCGTGGCGGCAGAACTGTCTAACTTTGTCTCACGTTTTCATACATGCTTGGGATAAGGTATTTTTGCGATGTCTGATAAAGAACCATGAAGAAATAATAACGCGTTAGCGTTAAGGGCCCCGTATCACAAAATATCCGACGTTGGCGTCCCGCGGCAGGCGTCCAGCGTCGGACATCATTTCAGCAAAAATGAATTTGAACCACGCATATCCGACCCCGCAGTCCCTCCATGTGAAGCAAAGAAGTTACGGAACAAATATAATTCTCAAAGTAAAATACGAATTCTCAAGCTAAATACAAATCGTTAAATACGACTTACACGCAACCTACAGACGTGATATAGCGTCGGTTTCTAATTTAAATATACGAGAAAAAATTATATTATGCGAAAACTAAGAAAAACCACGAACCCCTTTTCCAGCGTTTCTACTACTCATAGAATGGCCATGGCATACCAGATTTGCGTCCGCAAATCTCAAAAACCATAATGCAGCGCGCCCGGTTCCTTGCAACAGATCCATATGGCGCTCGCCTCCTCTGCATAGCGGTTCACGCAAGAGTCCGCTCCTCTACCAGAAAGCTCGTCTTCGAGCATAGCGCTGGCCCCCAGAGTTTTCCGGCAGGCATTAAGGTTACATAAGCTGAAGTTGTCGGGAAGCTGGGAAGTCAGGGATCTTTGAATGCTATCGCGTTCCTCTCGAAGCTCAAGCGTCCTCAATTTTTTTTCTTTCAGATCCGCATAGCGTCACATTTTATGCATTAGATAACAGAGAGCTTTAGAATTGGGGACCTAAGAGTCTTGGTTCCCAAGCCACGTTGGGTAGGCTGCTCTTGGGTTTAGAGGAGCAGCAGTTTGTAAATGAGGTCAAACGTAGACTGCGTTGGCGACGATGCAGTGGGGAAAATAAAATGGTGCCTGAAAGAAAGAAAGAAGAAAAGATTTTCTGACAGGTGAAAACGAGCAGAATGTACTTTTGAGCAAAAAGTGTACACAGTAAAGTGTAATAAACCTAACCACTGTGGTATTAGTTATACGAATTAAAGTATGCTTTTTTAAGCCAAGCAAAGCCGCAACGGCGACCCAAGACGGCTTAGGGAAACAGGCTATCTTTTTTTTATTTTTGGGTCTTGGTCAACACGAGCGCAAGAACGGGAAACTGCCATGGGTTATGCACATGCGCACTTAAGGCCCGCAATCTTCTGGGTCCCAAAGCCGCTTGGATCCCTAATTCTAAACCTTTCTAAAAAAGGCGGAATCCCGTTTCACATCATCAAACTGACGAGCCTCTGCTGTGTATAGCCGTGGTGTAACTAGAGCCATCTTTCGAGAGGGGGAGGGCGCACCGATTTATCCGGGCACGGGATGGGGGAGAAAGGTTGAGGGGGCTGGCAAGACTGCACACTAATACACAAACTTTCCGTTTACGGGGGGGGGGAGGGCAGGGGGTTCGCTTACGATGGGCTATTTATTGGCTACGCCATTAGTCTAAATGGCAATCACGAATGGAGGGTTCTTACTGTGACCAATACGGTCGGCCTACGCGCCTACGTCGCCGGGAGCCCAGGTCACGTTTCCTGTAAATGCAAAAGGTGCAAGACATTGCGCATGTTCGGGCGCTATAATGTGAAACTATTCCAAACTTTTCTATTTCAATTCTGCAATCAGCCCACCTCTACTGGACAAAAATTTTTTGGACCACCTCCAATTCTCCAGTCTGTCACGCGACGTCACGAAACTGCATCTGATATGACGTGTGCACACTGATTATGCATAATTTGACCAAACAAAAGAAAGATAGATATTTCTGATTCGACCCCTTTTTTGCCATTATCCTTCAGCTATTGGTCAAACGTTTTTGCTCTGCTCCCACTTCACCTGCATCTCATGCGACGTCACAAAACAGCTAAAACTTACCGCGTCGAAGTGACGCGTACGCGTTAAAGATGGATTATATGCCAAAAAAACTGAATTTTCTTCTGAAGAACCGCAGGCTGCCCCGTTCCGAAAGGAATAAGATGGCTGCCGCCGATCGCTGCGACACTGGGAACACGTCCCTGCTGGAAAGCATGGCTTTATTTGCGTGTAATAAAGCTTATTGCGTGGCCGCGTAACGTTTTCGAGAACTTTCAGCAACTTTACGACTTCGTTCTGCCAACTCTTTTTTGCTGTGTCTCCGTTTTAGTGTCATTCTTAAGCTTTCGTTGCATGACGCCGCGATTTTCGACCAGCCACCACAAGCTCAGCAAGGGAAAGCCGACCAATCGCAGACGCCGGCAGCAACCTCTTCATCCGGTCATCGATTTTTCGTCCACTGGCTCTGCCCCATCGCATCCCTCTCCGCTTGATTATGCTCCTCGCCTCTTGTGAGCCAATTAGACAAGACAAGCCGCTCAGTGCAGGCAATGTTATTGCTTCTTCAAGCAAAAAATGTGACCTCCTATGAACGAGGGGAGTATTTGATAGGTTTGTTCAGACAACCCTGTGGGGGACCGCCCGATGCTTGCGTCAACGGTTACGCAAATTTGACGCCAGGAGATTGAATTAAAAACATATTGGAATAGTTTTACGTTATCCGGCCCTTGATTACCGAAGCAACCAACTAGTCCACTTAGGACTGCTTTGGCAGGCCCTGTTGAATTTAGCTGACAAAATAAGCCAAGTCATTGACTTCTCAACAGAAACAAATATTGTTTTCTTCTTGTGACGCTTCTGTGTTAGTTTTGCGACATAACGTTTTTGGAAGTCTCCAGTAAGTAAATAAATGAGTGAGTAACGATGTATCTCTTTGTAAGCGTCTTGTTTTGTGTGCCTCTCTTTTGTAGCTCGACAAAAGAGTCCATATATTCAGCACAATTTATCGTTCACTGTATGATGATATGCCGGCATGTATGTGAATTTGTATTGTTGCGCGAAGTACGAGTCAGTAAGACGAGCCACTATTTACAGGTTATATTTGCAACAGCGGTTGCAGCGCTGACCGCCTAGTTTTACAGCGCGAGCCCAGTTCGTTCTTCCTCCTCTTTTCTCTTGTAATGGCGCCCTCGCGCCTCGTTCAAACAATCAAATACCACACGCGTGTAGTATAATTCCCCGGCGGCAGAAACAATGGCCCGGAGCGTCTAAATGTCATCACTGGGAGGGTGACACAACTTCAATCGTGTAACGTGCACGATATCGTTGGACCGGGAAGTATATGGGGCGTCAGGGGAGATATCGTATGTGATGGGAGTCACGGCACTCGGCACTCGGCATGGGCCTGTGTAAAGAGACAGCAGTTTTTCTGACATGCCGACCTGACGCGATGAGGACCATAGAAGCACCAAAGAACCAGGCGGGAAGTGCACGTCTATGTGTCGCCGGTCGTACAAACGCCTATGACTCCCTTGGGATTTCAGAAGGCGGTCACGGGCAATTTCCGTTGCGTAGGCACAGCGGGCGATGGCGTCAAGCGCATATTCACTGGTCGGTGCCACAAGAACAGAGAGGGTTGTGTCGAGGGGCGGTGCTCGTTCTCGGCCGAACAGAAGGAAAAATAGGGAATAACTGGCTGTGTCCTTGTGCGAGGAATTATAAGGAAATGTGACAAACGGTAGAGCGAGGTCCCAGTTAGTGTGGTCTGAAGAGACATATTTCACGAGCATGTCTGTGGCAGTGCGACTGAAACGCTCCGTGAGGGAGTTTGCTTGTGGATGGTGACGTGGATAGCTTGTGCATCGTGGCACAGGACAGCAGGTAGTCCGCGATAACTTTTGATAGGGATGTCCGACCACGGTCTGCGAGAAGTTGTCGCGGAGTTCCACGTAAGAAAATCACGTCGCGTAGAAGAAAATTGGCGACATCTGTGGCGCAGCTTGTAGGAAGCGCTCAAGTGATGGCGTAGCGCGTGGCGTAATCCGTGGCCACAACGATTCACCTGTTCCCAAAGGTAGCACGAGGAAAAGGGCCAAGTAAGTGCAAACGAACCCGAATGAACGGTTCCGCGGGAATGTCGAGTGGTTGAAGGTACCCAGCAAGGACGTCGGTGGTGTCTTGCGTCGCTGGCATTTCTCACATGCAGCTACGTATGTTCGAACGGAGCGATCAATCCCTGGCCAAAAAAAGCGTCGACGGATCCGGTCGAAGGTACGTGACACACCCAGGTGACCGGCAGTAGGGAGGTCCGGAAGTTCGTGGAGAACAGCCGAACGAACGCGTTTAGCGATCTCAAGGAGCAATGCAGGGCTTTCGGGGTAAACATTGTGGCGGTAGAGTACGCCATCTTGAAGTGTGAATAAGTGAAGGGAACTGTCGGCAAGTGACGATTCGAGGCGGTCAATGATGATATGCAAGGTCACGGCGCTCCTCGTCGGTGACAAGGAGCAGTGGAAAACCAGAGAGAACACAGGCGTCCGTGTTAGTATCATAGGTAGAGGTCGCGTCTTTGACGGGGTACCGAGAGAGGCAATCTGTGTTCTGGTGTTGGCCCACAAAACTCCTGGTGTCTTTGACAGGCTGAGGTACGGGAAAAGCCGTTACTGCTCGAACCTTCTCCGGGTCGGGTTTTACTCCGGAAGCATCGACAAGATGGCCTAGCACTGTATTCTGTCGGCGTCCGAAGTGGCACTTCGATGAGTTTAACTTGATCCAAGTCTTGCGCAAGACGTCAAGGAAAGCTGCGAAGCGCTCAAGGTGCCTGTCAAATGTAGCAGAGAACACAAGGACGTCGCCGAGGTAACAAAGGTAAGTTGTCTATTTGAAACCTTGAAGCAGAGAGTCAATCATCCTTTCGAACAGGGCAGGGGCATTGGGTAAACCGAACAGCATAACCTTGAATTGGTAGAGGCCATCTGGAGTGGCGACAGCGGTCTTTTCTTGATCTTTCTCATCAACGGAAAACTTCCTATAACCAGACCGAAGGTCGATGCACAAAAAGTATTTGGCACCGTAAAGACAATCAAGAGGGTCGTCGATTCGTGTTTAAGGTAATCGTCCTTTTTAGTAATACGGCTTATGTGGCTGTAATCAACGCACAAACGCCACGTGCAATCTTTCTTTTTGGCGATCACGGCCGGCGACGCTCAAGGACTCGACGAGGGCTTAACAATGCCTTTGGCGAGCATCTTGTTTACTTCCTGCTGAATAACTTGCCTCTCAGTCATGGACACGTGATACGGTCGGCCGTGAATGGGAAAAGCATCACCAGTGTTTATCCGATCCTTAACAAGGGACGTCTGACCAAGTGGTCGATTGTCAGGGTCAAAGGTGTCGCGGTAGGAAAGCAAAAGGCGATGTAGGGCGGCTGCTTGGTCAGGTGCGAGGTCCGGAGCGACCATGGGCGTAATGGTCCGTCGTGATTCAAGGCATCCTGCGGGTAACCAGGAGAATCTGCAGACGCGTCGGCTCCAAAAGCAGTGGTGTGGTCGTCTGTCATTGATCGGAGCGTGGCAACCGCTATGCCTTCAGGTAACACTTGCTTCGTCAAGACAAAATGGATCAGCGGCAAGGGTTTCGACGGAGTGTGGCACAAAGATGTCGCGCGCCAGGAGGACATCACGAATAGGAGCGACGACATAGTTGCCATCAGGCACGGTTGCCGTTGAGCCCAATTCGACGAACGTTAGGGTTTTTCGAGGTACGCGAACAAACGTTGTAGTGCAGAGGGTGTTCGGTTGTTCGGGGCGAACGTCTGAAAGAAGTGGAAGCTCAAGGCACAGCGTGCCGGTGGAACACTTGATGAGGGCAGAATGCGTCGTCAGAAACTCGAGCCGGAAGATTAGGTCGTGAGGGCAACTGGTCAGCAGGGTGAACAGGACTGGAATTTGGCGGCCAGCAATTCCTATTCGAGAAGTGCACATACCCTTGACGGCAACAGTGGCGCCATTGGCGGCACGTACCGCTTGAGTGATGGCAGGCGTAAGATCTTTTTCAGGTGACGACATAGGTTAGCGATCACTATGGAGACTTGGCCTCCAGTATAAATGAATGCTGACAAGGGAACACGATCTACATCTATTTCAATCAGGTTCGCGTTTGTGAGGAGCGTCAACGGAAGATTTGGACAGAATGAACGGGATACAGCACTGCGTCCAAGAGCTGCACTGCCCAGTTTTCCTTACGTCGGTTTGGCGAGGAAAAGCGGCGAGCTTGGCGACGGCGCTCAGGCGACGGCGATCGCACGGAGGATCGGCTGTCAGTGGCATCAGAAGTAGGGTACGCACGGCGAGGTGAATAACGGCGAGCGTCGGTGTATGGGCGGGGAGCAGGGAATGAGCTCCACTATGGCGGCACCCAGGTGGTGCGGCAGTGGCGGGATACATGACCAACAATGTGGCAGCGGAAGCAGATCGTTCGTCGCCTGGGGTTCACCATTCAGGATGATTGCATGGTCTGGGATCGAAATACTGGTCATTACAGGTCGCGGATATGGGAAAGGGTGCCCAATCAGGTCGGGAGACACAGCAGGCGGTAGGGATGCCAAGGTCTGCAATTTCTTGTAGCACCACTGCTTGAATAACGGAAATAGTCGGGGCAGGCTTCAATCTCACGGTGAACGATACGTGTGACGTTCTCTTGAAATGGCCGTGTGGCGGTAAGAGCGGAGCAAGAGGGCGTGGTAGGGGTGTTTGGGTGCTGGGAAAACTGTAAGGCGCCGCGCTGACTTTTGGCTACCTCGAAGCGGCGGCATTCTTTGACGATGACGTGGACTGGAGGAACGTCGTTATAGACGAGCTAATGGAAGGCGTCGTCCGCGATGCCTTTTAGGATATGACTCACGTTGTCAACCTCGGTCATGTGCTCATCGACTTTTCGGCCAAGTGCGAGCACTTCCTGTATGTAAGGGACACGATTCGGTCGACGACTGGACACGGGCGGCAAACTCTTTTCGCGCAGCCTTTTGGGGACCTAACGGGTTGCCAAATAGGTCGCGAAGCCGCTCTTTGAAAGTGTCCCACCTGGAGAACTCGATCTCATGGGTGGCAAACAAGACACGCGGTGTGTCGTCCAGATAAACGATCACATTGGCAAGCATGTGGTAGGGTCCCAATGGTGGCTTTGGCTAAAACGTTCCTACATGCTGAGCCAGTCGTCGACGTCAACGTCAACGTCATATTGGCCGGAGAATGTTCCACGATCACGGACACTAGGAACCGTAACGTACGTTGTGGTTGGCACCGCAGGTGTAGGTGGCGACGGGGAGGTTCCATCGGAATCCATAGCTGAGAAGACGATGGTGCTGCTGCTTCGGAGCTCCGTGGAGAGGACTGAGCTCCACCGCAATGTTACGTGAAGGACGAGTCAGTAAGACGAGCAACTATTTACAGGTTATATTTACAAGAGCGGTTGCAGCGCTGGCCGGATAGATTCACAGCGCGAGCGCAGTTCGTTCTTCCTCCTGTTATCTCGAGGGATGGCGCACACGCGACTCGTTATACAATCAAATACCACACGCGTGAAGCAGTATTATCCGTTTGCGTCGCCGTCACACGGAACAGTTTCAAAACCTCACAAGGTGTGAGAGCGGGCTAGTTGGTATTTCACGATGTTGTAACCTTGTCCTTATCGCCTATATCGAGCTCTGTGTCCCCTCATGCGCTTTCTACATCATAGCAATTTTCGGTAGTTTGGAAGTAGGCAAGTCGATGCTTTCTCCGAATGGCTTAGCGCAAACGACAGACCACAATATACAACCGCAACAGATGCGCTAGCAGCTGATGCTTATTCGAAGCCGCAGCGGAGGCAGATACATGCTTGAAGGTACAAAACCAAGACGCTGAGTTGCTCCGGCAGGGTGCTTCAAACGGTAGGTAAACGTGGCTAAAAAGATAGGAAATGTAATCCAAGTAAACCCACTGAAAGGAACGGCGAACAAAAGCTTGTAAACACATGAAAACAACCAAAAATCCAACTAAAAAATGGACAAGTCTACGGTGATAAATTGTACCACCTTGTAGAAGCTGACAGTCTATGTACTTAGATTATCTCTCTAAAGAAACCTTCGCAAAAGTGTCCAAATGCAAGTCATACAATGAAGACATTAAACGTCTATAAAGAAGTTTTCACAACCCTGGAAAGTAAAGTTGGTTTCGTTTGGCACCACTCGAAATCTACGGATGCCCTTACGAACACATCACCATATAAGGCGCGTTTACTTGGCTGCGGCAAATATTTATCCGAGCATAGTACTTCTAAACACTCAGACCAATGTTCTTGCATGCTATACCGACGGTAGTA
This sequence comes from Dermacentor variabilis, assembly GCF_050947875.1. Classification (NCBI taxonomy): domain Eukaryota; kingdom Metazoa; phylum Arthropoda; class Arachnida; order Ixodida; family Ixodidae; genus Dermacentor; species Dermacentor variabilis. The sequence continues at coordinate 107,925,197 of NC_134574.1, forward strand.
TGTGGCTACTTCGGGGCTCCGACTCAGGCTGCCACGGTGGCTGGCATGGCTGACCAGCGTCTCGCCCGTCTTCTTGCATGTTTCCTGTGTGGATATTTTATTGGCTGTACTTTTTCTTAAATACAATGCACCAACTAGCTAAACGACGTGATTTACAGGCATGGCTAAGATTCGATAACCACCATGCAATCATACACCGCCTCCCCGCGAAAATCTCCGTGGAACTTTCTCGTTAACCGCTTTGCTGTGACACAACAACAAATGGTTCGCCGACGCGAACACCCGTACCGTATGAATCCTGCATGCATCACGAATTTCGTGCGCGCAGTGGCCACGATATTTCCTTCTGCATGCTCCTCTGATCAAAGAATGGTGAACGACCTTACACGTGTCGTAACGAAAAGCCAAATTTCAAGATCATGCACGACTCCACGCCCCAGCGATGGTTTCGTCAGATAATAAAAGCCTTATATCGAAGGCGATTTTTTTCTTCGAAATAAATGCGCTGGGATAATTTGTGGTACCAGGTACGCATCAAGGCCGCCACAATTTAGATACCACAAATTCGTGTGTTCGCGCAGTCTGCAATTAGAGCGCTACAGATGGAACATTTTCGACGTTGCATTTTTTTGCCCTAATTCAAAGTCCTGCAGCCCGGAACCCAAGAAAATTTACACGCAGGCCTCAGAAATTTATAAATAATTTAGCACCACAGTTTATTTACGCGTGGAGGTCTTTAACTTCCACATCGTCATCACGCAAAAGACGAGCACGCGGTAGTTAGGCATTACCGCATTTCGAACTCACTCTGGCTCTCGGTCGTCTGCTAGGCTGTTACTGATTGCGCGAGCCGATGCCCGATCTGCAACATACAGCAGAGTGAGCAGGAGTGAGTTCCAGATTGTCGCGAGCTACTGCTCCCACGTGACAACCTTCTGCGTGATGACGTGGTGACCCACATGCCCCTCTTGGGTAATGATACCAAAACTGGTGTAAAAATCCATTGTGTTAAATTAATTAGCGCAGTGATAGGTGAGTTCGCACTTTTACTTGTTTTTCGAGGGCCATGATCTCAGCCTAAAGTGTCCGCACTCCCTTTATGACCAACAGTGCGAACGTGCTAGTTTAACAAAAGTGAAAACAGGTAGTAATTTGACTATGCATTACAGCCCGTGTGATTGTTCGTTAATGAGTGATGTCCAAAGCATGGCGGCCATTATGTGTTTACGGCTACTGCAATCTCTCCCAGCTCTTGCAGGGCACCCACCCATAGCCTTCGAGATTGGCTTCCTTTACGGCGAGAGCGCCGTTTTTGGGATGTGTGATTTGGACTCACGCGTACTTCTTGTCAAGAGCGCATAGTAAGATGATGTTGTGACCAGCACGTCCGTGAAACTTGTGAAGCGTACGCGATTCGTAAGAGACGCTGGTGTGGGTCGCCGCACCATTTGTCAGTGTCTCGCAGAAAAGCGGTTAACCACATGAAGCTGCGAAGGAGAGCTCCACAGCTGTTTTCGTGCGGCAGCGGCGACGTGTGCCGGCGTGGTATAGAATGTATCAGCGAGATATCAGCCTGGTATGTTATCGATATCTCGCGAACGTGTGGTGGCGTGGAATCGAACATCAGCAAGATATCGACCAGATATGATATCGATATCTCGCGATGTCGAATATCAGCCAAAATATCAGCTCGCAGCGCAGATTGTGCTGGAACTCCGATGTCGCCGAATGACCAGGGCGTTCCTATATACGGGCAGGTGGACACCGGTGTCGGTAAGGTCAGCAGCGCTTGCCGCAAGAAGAGTCTGATATAGCAAAGAGCATATAAGTACTGCGACTCGGACGTTTTGAAAATAATCGAATATAGACAAGTAAATGCACCGGATTTAGTGACGGGCTTGCAAAGTCTTGGGTAGATATCGGGCAGTGACATACAAGGTGAATATGGTTTTCTAAGAGTGCGAGAATTTTTTTTATATAGCTTCGTTCTTGATGCATCACTTGCTCGAATTCGCTCACATTGGCGATGGTTTTCGAAGAGAAGTTCAGCCTATAGCCAATTAGCAGAACAATAAAGGTGTGGCAATACTGACGATACTAGTTGTCAGAAGGGCAAATGAGCAGAACACTACTCTGAGCTTCGCCTTTGTTCTTCAAACACCGCAGAGGAACATCATTGCGTAAGACGAAGACTAAATAATGTATCAGCAGCACAACGTTGTGCACAGCTTACTCGTCTGTAAGGGTCGCTGGCCGTTGTTTGGCGTTGGGTAATATTGAATTTTGGTTGGAGTTTTCATGCTATCAGATATGAAATGAAAATGAACACCAGTAGAAATACTGTAATTTCCTAAATCTGAGAGTCCCTACAACGTGCTATTGCTTTCTTCCTTATTAGTTGCGGCGGAACTGATCTAAAAAAATCGTACGCGAAATTAGGCACCTTTGTTTGTCATAGAGTCCGCGCCTCATGTGCTGAATCCAATGTCTTGGGCGAAGGCCTAGAGAAAAGCGGTATCGCAAACGTGTTTAATTACCACAAAGAAATAATTCTCGTACAGCGGAACGGTCGCATTGAGAATGTCGACACACGAGGCTCTATTTTAAACACAAAACACGGATGACAGGCTAGCAGAACCCAGAAACAAGCTTGTGTTGGGCACTTTGCGCAAAGTAGGATTATTAAGGGCGATAGCAGAGCTGGCATATCATATACACCATTCGACTTCACTTTCCAGGACATGCAGGCTGCAGCGTGCACTGTGGTAATGGATGCAAAAAATTACAAGGTAGCGGCCTTCTGATTGGCTTACTTGTGACGTCACACCCGCGACTGAAGTGTTCGCTAGGTTCTGCCGCCAAACTTATTTTTCAATATGTGCGGCTGGGGTTCTTTGAAGTGAACGATTTAACGAATTAACCGCTATGTTCCAGCCATAACTGAGACATCGTTCGGGCCACACGGCGCGCAACAAACATGGCCGAGCTCGGCCGAGGTTCTCGATGCTTTGAAACGTGTCTCTGACTTAGGCACACAAACCATGTTGTGAGCCGGCTGCTAATATGGCGCGTCGACTGTCCACGGAAAGCTGTCCAGTTTAGCCTAATGGGTGTTTGTCGACTCTGCGTTGCTAAATATGCTTGAACAGTTCGTTTCCTAACTGGAAAACGCTCTTGTGTCTTTTATCCTTCTTCAGTTCACGTTCGGTTCGGGTTCAGGCACGTTCTAAGAATGTGGCTCAAGTAGGTTTTAGTTCCGAGGATCGAATTTCCGGCCCCGGTAAGGTGATGGGTTCGAGTGTGGTTTGGCAACCTGGCCTGAAGAGGAGCGTCATGACGACGTTATAGTCCGAATACACGACGCGAAATCTGCGCACGCACTTAGCACAAGAGTATCGCTCGTATACCAGAGACGGATAGTCCGTGTTGGCGGCCGTGATGAAGGCCGGGGGCAGGGTCTTGCACATGGACATCTCCTCGAGCCAGTCGCTGACCGAGGAAATGGTGATCACGGTGTCGATCCCGGAGCCCGCATTCGCGGCTTCCTTGATCGAATCCTTGTACTGAATCCAGGCGCGTCCGCTGCTGTAACCAATCCCGCCGATGGCGATTACGGTTCTCTTCGTTGGGTCGCCCTTTTGTAGCCGCTTGAGACCCTGTAGCGAAAAGCCATTCCAATGCTAAATATGCGGCAGATATCTGCCCGGTTGGGGGGGAATAATGAATTAAAGAGAAGCGAAATTCCAAGTAAGATATTTTTAATGCGGAAGCATTCACTCGGGAGTGCCCCAGCAAAACCTGTCCTTCCCCTGACGCCTGGTATCTGCAGAATAAATGCATAATTGTTCAAGTTTAGAGATGTTCTCTTTATAATCATGAAATAGTAGGTGATTGGTAGGATTAGGAACAAAATTTTGAGGAAGCTTAAGTTTCGCCTTCAAAAGTGGAACGCCATAAATTTCAGAGATCCCCGAGTGCTTGTCACGCTTCCCGGCGACAGCCGCTTTCTCGTGTATCCGGGGAGCAAAGCGCGATGGTGGTGTTTCAAGGAACCGAGCCGGCCGCGCCGCTGAGAAAACAGGTTTGTGTTTGAGTTTACTCGAAACAGAATAAAGTCTCCTGGCATATTCAAATGAAACTCCGACTCTATCATGTCTATAGGTTGTGTTTATGTCATACTTTCCGATTTCTCTGACAAATTTATTTTGAGGAGCTGAATTAGTTCGGTAACGCATCCGCGCCACCTGGAGGGCCTCGGTTTTTGAGGTCCGG